>NW_005842739.1:748618-766178 GCF_000455745.1 Alligator sinensis
GGAAGGCAGGCCTGGGCTGGCACGTGGGACTGGAGTGGCCTGCGGGCTAATGGGGAGAGGAGGTGATGGCGAGAAGCAGCAGCAAGAAGCCGCAGTAACCAATTACTTATATTTACATTCATTCCTATGGGCAAATGGGTTTTGCTTAGCATGGTTTCACTTACCGCTTGGTTTTTCTGGAACCAATTAAGAGTGCTAAGCAGGGGTTGCCTATATGTGATTAGAAACTGGTTCAAATTTGTAACACAACAGAATTACAGTGCACATAAACTGCTTAAGATAAAGTTATAAACTGTTTAAGATAAAGATAAATTGTTTAAGATAAACCTGGATGGATGTAGTATCAGACAACTGATTTATTAATAAAAGTGATGGTTTATTGAACTTCTGTCCCAGATCCCATCCAGATTCAAGTTAATTCACAGTCCCTCAGCATCCCAGGATGCTTTGCACCTCCTCTGCAGATCCCCCTCTCCCCGTACACGGTGGATGGGCTAGCTTTGGCCCAAGTTGTCTGCTCCAGCAGAGCAAGGAGGCATGCTCTAGCACCCCCCAGCTTCTGATGTGAGCCACTGCAGGCATGTGGCTGCATTTCTAGAATCAAAAGTGAATGTCTGTTCACTTGTTTATTGGTTCAATCTATGCAGTTTAAACTAACCTGAGAAGATTGAATTGATTCAGCCTCAGGCTTTTTGACTGTCTGTATTTAGCCCAAGTGGTAAAGTTATACCAAATAGGTCAGATGAGTGTAATTTTGTTTTGAATGAACAAATTTTCCTAATCAGTAACCTTAAAACAGTTTGTAATGCCTTCTACTGTCTGTCATGCTACAGCTCAGCCACACACCAGGGATTAAAAATTAGCAAAATCTTTAATTCTTGACGTCATAATTATGGTTCAAGTTATTCTGTAAATGTCACTGTAGCAATTCCAGAGTACCATAAATGCCTTCCTATAAAAATAGCATATTTGAAATTTAAAATCAGTTTAATTTCTATGCTTCTTTAAAAGTCAGTATCTCATGATATCTCAAGGACATGTTTCCAAACCATAGGGCTTTTTACATAGTCACTGCCTAAATTACCACAGATGTCTAAAAGATAAAATTAACAGGATCCTCTCTCACAAGAGGGTGAGCATGAATCAGGAGATTCTTGCCTCTTTGTTGGATCCAACCTTCATTGACATAAACAGGGAAGTAATGAACTGAAACTTTTCTAACCCATAAGGTTTGCAAAATAGATGGTTTCTATATTTTCTTTTACGCGTTATCCCAAATGTTCATTGTTTCTCTCATAAAAGGGGGAAATATGCTGAATTTAATAAAGGTGATAATGTAGCATAGATTTTGTTTTAGAAGATGACCATATAAGGACAACTATGAAACGTTAAATAATAATATTAGATGCTGCCATCTTCTAATAAGGACCCTCTGTGGGGAAATCATTGAGAAGTTCTGCTTATAAATAGATGGTATGATATGACTCATTAATAGAAATACCTATCTTTTCCTTAAGTTAATGGAGCGTTGAGTTAAATGTTGAGTGAATTCTCTCCCTGAACCAAACTGGGTGTGACAACTGAATAAAGTTACAGAGCTAAATCTATTGTTGTTGTTTAAGGCTCACACCGGGCATGTCTACACAGCTTTTGTGCCAAACCTGAGAAGCCACTGAGAAGCACACCCCATTCACATGGTTCTGCTCCATGTATGTCAAGTCCCAGAACTGAGGCCATGAACCTTTTTTAGACTGGCACTCTTTGTTTTTACCTCCAACCCCATCCTCAAGTTTCCTTTTGATCGGGTTTAGTGGTACATATTCAGGGCTGTTCTAAGGCAGCTACACTGCCTCATTTCCAGGATTTGGCACACCTGGATCAGGAGGGAGTGTGTATGGCATACTGTGTAGTAGTGATCCAGGGCTCAGCATGGCACAGAACAAGCTCATTCAATGCTTATGAATGGAACCAAATAACAGAAACATGTACCAATACTAACTGAAGTTTTGTGATGTATGTTTCCAGCAATAGCTTTCCACCTATACTGTGCCTAGGAATTTCAGTTGCGACTTGGATTGGTATCAATTGTTCAGACTTATAAATGGCATAGGAGACTACCTCAGTCTCTTTGATTGAAGATCTCTGCTAGGAAGATAGGGCCCAAAACAAAACAAACGTACATTTCTACCTTCAGATTACAATTCTGTTGATGTGGGGAGCTGGTAAACACAAAATGGATGGTAAATTTTACTGGACATACACTGGATTAAAATTTATATGTAGGAACAATTTATAATCCTCATTCATTTTTTGAGGGGCAAGTAAATGACATTGCATGCCAGTGGTAGCCTATGAGAAAGAAGACAAGTTTAAGGCTTCTCACTCATACTGAGTTCACAGCCTCCAATTCATTAATCTGAACAGCCCAATCTTAAATTAGTATTCTGATCAGCCCTCAACAAAGGGTTCAAAATGTTAAACAGCCACTGAATGGACTAGCTCCAGCTGAGTGGAATGATTTGACTAATGTGATAGATCACTCTGGAGATAGATTTATCTTCACCTAATGGAGTTGAAATGGAGAAAACAGCAGGGAAGATAATACATGAAAGATCTACAGATTTTATCATCATACTTCTGAATTTCTGAAATGGGGGAGGGATACAATAGCTGAATGCATTAATGACCAACATGGATTGTCCACAGGCTAAATATTTCAGCTGTGCAGATTTGGCAGTTCAGAACAGCAATACACATTTTTGTCTTTGAGAGTTGAATTTGCAGGCTCTGACCCACATAAAGGTTTGCATCTGAATGAACCTGCTGCAGAATAACTGGTAATTTTCAGGCCAGACACATTCTCCAGTGCTGGGCAATCTACAAAGGATTGATCAAGTGAGTTTTAGGATTGTTCTCACTACTGCTTTTGGGGCTGGTGATCTGGCCAGTGACAGAAAGTTTTTTCATCAGCCTTCAAAATGGTCCAAACTTGTTTTTCCAAAATAAAAAAAAACACTTTTCACTGTCTCCTGCACTGTGTCCTATTTACTAGGAGATTCTTCCCCTCTACCCCTCTCTGTGTCTTTTTCACTAGAAGACCGCCCCCCCTCAAAATTTTAAGCTTCCTATTTACCCCCTTTAAAAGCCTACCTGTGCTTGACATTTACAAACCACTTCTCTCTGGTATTGACTAGGGAAGGGCTGTAGCCATGTCTTCTGCTTTTTTCTATTTGCTTCATCACCTCATCATCCCAACTTGCCTCTCTGCCTTTTATTTCATTCACCTGTTGTATCCTGCCTAATGGAAGCACCCTGAGACATGGACTTGAGTTCTCCAATTTAGTTCTGATCCGCTGTGTGTAAATATCCTGTCAGAGCTTTACTTTTACTGGCTTGGGCAGTATCTCTGACTCTCACAGTATATTATCTTGCTGGCCTGTCCACTGCATTTACTTAAATATCCAATTACCTGTTACTCAGATATCCAGTTAACTGTATTTTTTGTTGTCATGCATTAAAATAAAATGCTGGAAATGGAGGGAAGAGGGCTTGAAATCTAGGGTATGCTGAAAACTAAAAGCTTTATGTCAGAAGCCAGCTAGTATCACATTGTTTACAAACACCAGGTACTTGAGTGCAAGGAAATTAATAGGTAAGGTTATAATTTGATACTAGCCAAATCGCGAAGTAATTTTCAGACTCTTATTTTCTGTTTCACAGCAAGCAGAGAGGAGAGGAAAAGAGTATAGCCCAATCTGCAGTCTGTGACTGGTTTTAATTAGATGTGCTGAAATTAAATAGTGTTCCTCTACTTCTCAATTAAAGAAGGAATAATCCATTAAAAATATACAAGAATGTTAGGGCAAAAAATAACTTTTGTTCCAATGGCTGTTCACATAGGTCTTTAAAGTATAAATGTATGCTTAGTCTGTAGAAAGCTTTATCAGACAAAAAAATCCAAAAATTATAGGGGGGTTTTTGTAAGTCCTTTTGGCAATGTATGGCCACTAGGTGTCAATCCTTACCCATGTGTAAAGCAGTTTAACAATATTTTTCTCAAGCAAATAGGTAGCAAAGGTCAAGAAGCTTCCAGGAACCACCAAGTAAGAATGCGCAGAATGAAGAATTAGTAAATGCTAGAACAAACAGAAACCAATCCCCTACATTATAAGACCCTCCTCCTTCTACACCTGGCAAGTTCAGATCCATATATTGCAAGCTGGAGCCATTGCTAATTAATTAATTAAACCAACCCTTTATTCTTTGTATTTCAGTAACTTGTAGTGGGTTGTAGCTCCATTTTACAGTTATTATGTACACACACATATCTGATGTAAGACTTACAGTGTAAATGGATGACTCTGGGCAGATCCAGATGAAAAACAGTTTTCTTGTCCTAGCAAAATTTTTGAGAATTCAGAAATCCCCCTGTCATGAATCATGACAAAAATCACAATCTCAAAAGATTTGCTGCAGTTAATCAAGGTCCAGGCTTACTCCAGATTCACATGACAAGTCTTACTCTAGTGCTTCCTCATACAAATAGCAGAAGTGCTTGTTTGAGTAAATGGTATAGCCACGTGAATAATACAGAGCCATGACTAGAAGGAAAATAAAAAATTATAGACTGTTGCTGAATTATTTCTTTCCATTGTGCTGTATTTTCCATGCATGAGCAAGGGCAGTATGAAACATGAAGTGGCCACACAGTGCCAATTTCTGTTCTTGCTGGGGTTCTCACCCATCTCTTTTCAGAAAAGGGGGGGTGTCATTTGAATTTGGGAATTGTCTTTTCAAATGCAATTCACAGATGCCAATGCATCTTTATTTAGAAAAAATATTGCATAATTACTGTATCTTGTACTTACTTGTAGGTTCAGAGCCGTAACTGCTGACTTCAGTAAACTTTTGCTGCTTTTCATGCCAGTTAACACCGCAGGGCTATCATAATTGAAAGAGAATGAGATGTAGATTGTATTTTGTCTGGTGTCTCATCCACTAGTTTATGAATTCCACTAACCTACCAAATTCCAGGCAGTCACACCTGTGTAACTACTAAGACAACAGAGTCCCTAGATGCCACTAGGGGCATAATTTGAATTCAATGGGGATGTACATGTGTAGCCAAGTTCCTGATTTTCCTACAGAACCTTTATTACTGGTGATGGTTCAGGAGATGGAAAGAATCCAGCTTGACTTGTTGGAACCCTGGCTAAGTTGGCAGGGACAGTTGTTTAGAGAAAACACTCCCTCTTTCAAAATGAATATATTTCATATGGAAAGCATTGTAAAACAATGAACACAGAACCCTGGAATGCTATGCAGAGATTCTTTTTCAGAGTAGAACTAGACTTTAAACAACTACTGAAGCATGGGTGACTGGTGCCACCTTAGTTAGGGGGGCATGTGCCCCTACCCCCCCCCCCCAGGGCCCAGTCCGCGCCCCTGGGGAGGGGGGGGGGTGTCCAGACCACTTCTGGGAGTGCTGCGGCGCTCCCACTCCCCAGCTGGCACTCGCAGGGTGGCACTGGCGCTCCCGCCTGCCCCCCCACCCCTCGCCTGTCACCTGAGCGGCAAGCATGGCCAGTCAGGGGGTGCACCAGCGCTCTCAGGGGGTGCATGTGCACCCCTGTGCACCCCCTACTCATTGCCACCGTACGAAGGGAACTAGAAAATATAAGTTGCTTAGCAGAGATGGTTTCCTAAAGTGCAAAGCAGAATTGGTACTTAATATGTTTGGAAAGAATGTGCAGTGCTAAGTCTGTTAAAAGAGAAGACTTTCTAATAAAGGTAGTTTCTTGTCCAGGTTTCACTGTATTTAGTTGGTAAACCTCATCCTCATACAGCCCCTCCTTCTGTAGCCTAATAGTCCTGTGCACCTTAAAAACCAGTTTGAATGGAAAATTCCAGAACAAGAAATCCTTCAAATACTGGACTATGTTAAGTATGGTTTAAATAGAGGCTAAATATTCCTATCCTATTACCTAGATTATCTTTTATGACCTTAGTCCTATGGGTTCTTTGCTTGTATGCCTGGCACAACACTTCGCACCCCCCCAACCTTACCCTCCCTTCTGCTTTCCCATCTATTGTATTCTAATCACTCACTCCACTTGATACTCTATGCTGTCCTTTCACAGCATCTGATGAAGTGAACTTGGGTTCACAAAGCTAGTGCTTTCTCTCTCTCTTTCTCTTTCTGTGTGTGTGTGTGTGTGTGTGTGTGTGTGTGTGTGTGTGTGTGTGTATATATATATATAATTTAGTTAGGTTATAAAAGTGCATAGCTACCCTGCCTTCTGACAGACTTCAGATAACCTCTCTGGATGTACACTGCCAGGAGTGCTTGCTGCCAGTTTCCAGAGGAGCATAGCAGCTTCCCCATCTATCATATCAGAGGGGTGCCACAACTATGAGGGTTCTTTGCCTAGCCAAAGAATTTTGCACAGCACCTGCTGGGATCCCATTGCCTGCTCTATTTATAGCAGAGACATTTTACATATTTTGCACATGTTCTTTAACAAAGAGCAAAGGTAGTTTAGAAATATTGCATATAAAGACTCAATGCCACTGCAGACAAAGAAAATAAGACTGTCAGGTGTAAGCAGAGAGGAAGAATGAGGAGCAGCGAGGTCTTTGTTTTTTTCCCTTTGTTAAATCATAACAAAAGAATTCCAGGGAAGTCATGAGATACAATCTGAATAAGGCCCCTAAAGTATAGGTAATGTGTAAATAAGCTCTGACAAAAGTCTGATTGTATCCATGTTCATGTTGAATTACTGACAACCTGTATTTTGCTGCTAATAAAAGTGTGTTACATTCCGATTCCTTCTAATGAAAAATTAAAGACAGCAACAGGCAATAAAAGGCCAACAATAACAATAAAATAGAGGTCCCTGGAGCTACAAGCTCACATTGGGAGTGTACCCACTAGACTGCCATTGGAGAGGATAGTGCAGCCAGCTGCAACTTCTGTCTTGCCAGTTCTGCTGAGTGGTCAAGAAAAGGAGGGTATTAGCAACCTTGCCTCCTGTCCATTCCCTTGAAACCGGTGTGCGCCTTGGAGCTCATTACATTCAGAGGCAGCAGAAATTACAATTGTGGCTCCTGCATATACAGCAGGGATAATGGAAAGAAAGCAATGAAAATTAGTATTTTCAAAACATTTAAAGAAAATGTAACAAATATTGATTAATATAGGACTAAAAGTAAAGGTAATCTTTCCATCTGTCTCATGAACCAACTAGAGTTGTTCTCTCACTACAGGGTCGGGAATCTATGACAGCTTCTCTAAATGGCTGTTTTGGTAATGTGGCTTTTCTAAGTTACCTCTTGAGCCACCATATTTAACACCTTATGGATGATTATTTTTTATTGCATTTTACAGCTGTTGTTTGGAGATGCTTGCAAAATAGCAAGGGTCGGTCCCACCTTGTTCTGTATTCCTTGTCTTTTGTTGTTGAAAGCATTGGGGTTTTAATTTAAAGTATTCCTGGTGAATATAACCAGATACATAGGCTGAAGACCAAGGGCCTCTCTTTTCATCAACAGAACAAAGTGCAGCATCGCCATCTTTCTTCATGCTGCCTGATCCATGTGACTAAATGTTGACCTTCAGGTCTCACTTCTAAGGTTATGGTAGCAGCTTAGTCTCCATACTGTCCTTACCCCCTCCCCCTTTGAGACTGCAACCGATTGTTATAGTGTGTATATGCCTACTTAGGCTAAAACATTAACTTTTAACTGCTTTAAAAGTAGAGGGGAGTTGTTGCTTGGGAGCAGACACCAGCTGTTACACTAACTGTTAGGTCTGCATGATGAATGAAATAGGGTTAAAATTGCAATGGTTTGGCTATACTTTCAAAACTACAAGAGCATGCAAACATAGCAGTTACAATAGGGCTGTCCAGCTGGTGGCCCATGAGGGATCAGTTTGCAGCCCCCAGGCTCCAGCACAACTCCACCAACTACTTTTGCATAGATGGGAGGAGCTAGGCTGCTTGCCTGTGTCTGGGAGGGGGAGCTGGGCTGCACATAGTGAGGGGTGGAGGGACCTGAACTGTGCTTGCAGATGGCAGTGGAGAGCTGGCTTGCACAAGTAGTGGGGAGGAAGCTAGGCTGCTCCTGGTGGGGAGGGGAGGTTCTGGGGAGGGGGGAGAGTCCCCAAGGCACTCAGCTCCCCAGGTGTGCAGCCCCCAGATCTCCATCAGGTGTTGCACATGGATCACTGGCTGCCGAGAAGTTGGACAGCCCTCCCATCATAGCAGCTTGTATGGATATAATTGGATACTGATACAATTGTTACATTTGTCTGTACCTGTAGACATTCAAGTGAGATCATCAAATCACTTCATAGAGGTCATTTAATAGAAGTGCTAGTTCAGTATGATTCCAAGTGTGATTCTAATTAGTGAACAGCGCTGAGCAATGAAGGCCATATATGCCATTATCAAGAGCTTGACAGGCTGCTTCTTTAGTGACAAAGAAACTAGGCTGTCTTTTCAGAGAGTGGAGATGCTGTCCTATACAGATAAATGAATGAGACTAATGTCTTGACTGCAAAAGAAATGGTAAAATTCAATGTAAAACCTTCCTGAAGACAAGGCACTTCAGCTGTCACTTGGATGCAGCAAGTCCAAGTTAACTCAAAGTAATACAAAAGTGATCTTGACTACCTACCTGAAGAAAAACTACTGATGCTTTGTCTCCATTAGGATTTTACATTGAGCTATCAACATTTAAAAAACTCCTCCCCACTCCCTTCATGAGAAAACCTGAAGCAAAATGCTGTCCACCTAGCTCTGGGGAATGTGATGCATTGTTAAAGAATGGTTCTGTGTGTGTGCATGATGGAATAAACCATCTTCTTACAAGTACACTGTAAAACAAAATTACATTGACAGTGATGTTTTGATGACAAGAACTATAAAGGAAAAGAAGTGTGCTTACTTTAGTTTACGTCTTACATCCTACTAGCAGCAACTTTTGTGTGTGCATGTGTGTGTGAGAGAGAGAGAGAGAGAGAGAGAGAGAGAATTGAACCGGCAAACTAGAAATTTGACATTGGAAACCAACAGCATTTTCCAGAGCACAGAATTTAATGGGTTGTTGCAAAATAAAAATCATTTTGACCTCCTGCCACAGAATGTGCAGCTAATGCCTCCAATCAATAAAGAACTGTTAACACATTGAAAATATGATGCCTTGATGGTGGTGCAAATGAATTAGCACCAGAGAAAGAAAATTGTCATTGTGTGTTGAGCACCTCATAATTTTGCTGTCACTTCAAGAGCTAAGATTACTGCCAGCGGCAGATAATATACAGTGGAAAGAACAGGAGGAATCAAGTTGCAAAGGAAAGACAAGCAGATGTGGGCAGCAAGACAGGGGAGTAAGAAAGGATAATTAAGAATCAGTTCTGATCAGTACATTAACCACTTAGGGCCTGATTAAAGACCACTGAATGTAACCGGACTCTTCCCACTGAAATGGAAATAAAGAAAGTTAGTTATGGATCAACCCATTAAATTATTTTGACTCATTATGCAAAAAAATATGATATTGTACTTCTACTTTGAAAATTTGTAATTGGTACAGTAACAATAATGCTCACTTAGTGACTAGAAGAAAGCATTTTCTGAAAGTATGCAATCAAGTTCATGACTGAATTTTGAATTCATCAAGGCAGTAACCCATTAGTAAATATTTTTACTGGACATTTGAGTACTTGGATCTTATTAAACTCCAATTCTAATTGCAAATTTCACATTATGTATTTCATTGTAAAATATGTTGCATATGTGTTGCTTTGTTACCTAAATCAACAAGAGAACAGAACTAATATCATGTGACCAATGAAACTGACCTACCAAAAACAAATTGTAAATATCACAATCAAACATATTCAAAATGTGCTATGCTGTGGTCTTATGTGTAAGTTATGTAGTATTTTTGTTCCTTAATTGGAGCAAATATGAAACACAATAGAACAGATATAAATCAGACATTACAATTTGCAGATCATCAAATATTTTCTAAAAATTTTTGTGAACAATGTTTAAAAGTATATTGAAGAGTATTCTGACCCCTAGGTGGAAAATTCATAAAAAATCAATAAATTAGTACAGTAAATGATTCATAAATTATAAAACCAGTTCTTAATAGTGTGATGAATAAGTATTTGCATAACCATACTGTCAGTATGAGGTAACCAGTGTGGGCCAAGGCCAGTTGGAAACTCCCTGTGTGACTATATGTCTTCCTAAAAGCCAGCTATGGAAGGACTGAGCATTCTTCTGGCAAGCATTTGCACAGTGCATCTTGCTTAGGTCTAGCCTTGCCTCCAGCTGTTGCCTTGCCTCTACCTCCTCCCCCAACCCTAGTCTCAGTTCCAGTTTCTTTAACAGCATATTTTTGGCATTTTGTATTTTAGGTATGTCCCAGAGGCTGGGGTTAATTCCATCCTAATCAGCTGATCATTTGATAATCCTGCTCTATGCATAATCTGCTTATAACAATGTGAATCACAGCTCCATACAGCCCAGCCCTTTCTTTACAAGTGATGGCTACCACCCCTAATTCAACTCTACCGTCCCTGTAGCCTTTGGTGGGCCCACAGCATTACAGCTACTTAATCATTTGTATCAGATCTATCCTCCTAAACACCACCTTTGGAAGACCACCTCCTAAAGACACTTTGTTAAACAGCACTGCTTAGATACCTCTGGCTTTGCAAAGTGTAATTGTTGATATCAAGGCGGTTCAACTGGTGGCGTGGGAGCCACATGTGGCCTGTGAGGGGTTAATTTGTAGCTCCTGGGTTCGTACCTGGCCACCCCTCCCCTCCTTCACTCTGGCTGTAGCAGCAGCTGGGGTCTTCAAGTCCTCCCTCTTTCCTCTGCCTTCCACTTCCTGCCCTGCTGCAGGGAGCAGGGTGTTGTAGACAAGGACCCCTGAGTCGCGCAGTGCAGTGAGAGAACCTGTAGCTGGGAACCTGTGGATGAAGCCATGGCGACTGCACAGAATGTGGCCCAGTGGCCTGTGATTTCTACAGGTGTGGCCTGTGGGGTGTGCAGCCCAGGGCACGTGGCCCTTGGCCACTTAGAAGTTGGGCAGCCCAGGTTCACATGAAACTTTCACTCTATATGTCCTTTAGCCCAACTGGATTATCATTAACTAGGATATTTTTAGATTATTTGACAGGTTAACCTGGCCAGGAAGTTACTCCTGGAAGGGGAGAGAGATTAGTGTTAGGAGTAAATACTTGTATAGCCATACCCAAAGGATGAAGTAACCAGGTTAGACCATGTCCTGCCCCACCGAATGACCACATCACTTCCTTCCAATCAGCTACAAAAGGATCAAGCACATGGCTGAAAAGATCCGCTTAACATCTCTCAGAACTTGAGTGGCTAAACTAATACCTGGCCTTGCCTCCCCTTACCTTGTACTCCAGTCTCAGTTCCTGTCTCCAATTTCAGCCCAGCTTTGTTTCCATCTCCCTAACCAGTGACTCTCAATGTTTTCAGACTCATGGTACCCCTTGGAAAATACCAACTCCTAACTTTCATTTGTTTCTTGACTATAGAAAAATAATCAAGTAATTCTTCCATTGCAAAGAACTCAGAAAAACCACAGGTCAGAATGTTTTTGGCACTATGGATTCTAATTTGACATTTCTGGGTTTATCTTGTGAATCACATGTAAGTGTTTGTATACCAACCACATATTAATATTAGGTGGCACCGTACAGTACCCTTAACAGGATCTCAAGTCACCCCAGGTGCTGGGGCACTCTGGTTGAGAACCACAGTTCTCAACCACCTATGCCTAAGCTGTGACAAATAATAAGCCTTTTTTTCAGATTGGCCCCTGTGCTAGAGCTTCTGTCTTTATGGCTAAATAATCATTCTCCTGCCAGGGCCTAGCTACTTCTGTAGCTCATCTCAACACAGTTAGAACTGATCCTTCCTCTTTGGCTCTTAGTAAAATGTTCCTTTAGAGAAGAAGGAGCTCAATCCAGTTCTCACTAAAGTCAAGGGTGAATCTCTCACTGACTGCTGGATCGAGGGCTAGCCCAGCCTTATAGTAAGTATACTATGGAAGGAGATGGCGAAGAAACTTGGGTAGCTTTGCTCCCTAGGTAAGTAGTAAGGCAGTATCTCTGCTCCTGACCATATGTGTTGCAGCAAGCAACATGCTCTACTTCTATTGCTTTTGAGCAAAGGAAAAGTGAGCATGGAAACACATTCTGGGGACCCTCCATGCCACACCCTGGAAGGCCCTTATGCAGGATATATGGCTAACTAGAACTTTTACAATGTTTGGTTTAGTTGTAAAGTTTGGCATCAAATAAATGGCCTTTTTTACACCAACTATTTGAAAACAAGGTTTGAAATGACAGTATACATATCTATGCTTTGGTAAAAGGCTACTTAGACTGCCTCAAAAGTAGGATAAGTCAATATAAGCACACACACAAATTGGTAGGAAGAGTGGGAAGATTTTTTTTGTGATAATGCTATTTTACATAATTTATGCAACATTTTAAAGCAGATATTTTAGACTACAAAATGAATGGGAAAGGTAGTTTTTTTAAATCATTTTCTAATAACTCTTAGTAACTGTAGTGGGTTCAGCTTCATCAGTGTTAGCTATGTTATACTATCAAATGTTAGTCAAGACCCAGCTGCAGATAGGTTGGAAAATGAGGATTTCAATTTGCAGTAGATTTCAATTTGCACCATAATACTGTACTCTGAGATTATTTGTAATTACTATGACTCCAGACCTAAGAAGAAAATAAGGTGAAAACCACGTTAAAGAGGGGCATATTCCCACATTAATGCTCTGGGATTTAGATGCATCATTTCCATGCTTTAAGACAAGACATGGATTGGCCACTAGTAGTAGTATGATGTGATCTTATTGCTCTTGCCCTTTTCCATGCTCACTCCTTGATTCCTCTGCTCTTTGGCACTTCTCCTCATTACCTGACATTTAAAACTAGATTGTAGTTTCTTTGGGGAAGGGTCACAAGTTTTTTTAATGTTATAAAGCTTCTAGAACAGCTTTCAATGTTCAAGTGAGGCCAGTATTCTTTGGGGAACTTTGAATGAACTGTTACACCCATACAGGCTCTCACAGACATTGGCAGGGATACCCAATTGCAAGACAAGAGGTGAGTCACTGTGGTTCTATTTTGGTGTATAAACATAGAAACTGTATAAAATTGATATTCTATAAAAAATAATACCATAATTCTCCATTGCTACCATGAGCCCAATGTGTGTATATGTAAAGTCTAAATGATTCTTATGTAATTGGTTGCCCTTCTATAGCACCTTCCATTCCAGAATCTAAAAAGTGCTTCTTGAACACAAATAAGCACAGCCCCTCATGCTCCCTGTTGAGCAAGTAGGCATCTTTATCCCTTTCAGATGAGAAAATCAGGACAAAAACAGTTTATATTCCTTTGCCTTAAGTCATATGACAAGTGTAGGGCAAGGTTGAAAAAAATTTCAAAAGTGCCAAGTCTTCTGAGGCATGTGTCTTAAAAAACACACACAACAATCCTTCTTCCCCTACAATAAGTCAAACACTAGAGGCTGGTGGTCCAACATGCCTTAGGTAAGCATCTAACCTCTTCAGAAAGTATCTGAAATTAGTCTGATGTTCTAATATTCCTCCTCTTTTACTGCACATTCAACCTCTCCTAGCATCAACCGACTCAAGTCCAAAATATCTTTTTACCATTACTCTCAGTTCTCTTCAGTCTTGGGTGATATCACATCAGCTCTTGTGTGGGGAGGGTGTCAATGAAGCCATTCAGGTCTAGAATTCTCTTTTTTCTAGGCTCTTGTTATATGCTTGAGGGCTTCCATATGTTACAGATGCACCAGAATGCACTGTGTCTGCTACAGCTCTAGAGACATGAAGAAAACAACCAACCCAAGAATGGCTGTTGGACTTCTTGAGACCTGAAAAAGATATTAGCAACAGGAGAAAGCCCATTGGGAATGAAAGAAGATGAGGAAGGAAAGCGGGGAAACATCCAAACTTTTGGAACACAGACAAGAGATTGGATTTAGTTTGAAATTTGGACTGAGGGTCAAGCCCATTTCAATATTTGGCACTAGTGAATCTCTTCCACTTTGCTAACTGTAAAGAAAACCTAATTTATTTTTTAGTTACTGCAGAAAATCAGAACCATTTAGATAGAGCATCTTTCAACAACTTAATTCTTAAGGATAGTTAATCTCACAATAGTGACAGAAACCCGATCAGGCCATGTTTTTTATTAAGTCCTAGTCAATTGCAAGAGAAAGAAAGATGCATGCTAATCCACAAAAATCTGCAGTAGAGAAGGAATATGACTTCACAGTGGGAAAATGTGGAAATTTAACTTTAAGTGATGAATGAGTCAAGGAGACAACTTCTTATAATCCCTGTTTTTAAGTGGGTTTAGAATGCTGCCATTCTGATTTAGTAGCCCATTACATCCAGTTCCCACTGGTGTAAGTGACAACACACAACACAAAGGAGAAGAGAATCAGGCTCCATCTTTAAGCAAGCACTCACTATTACTGTCTATTTCTAAGCTGAAACCATAAACATTATAACAGCTTCTAACCAAATGTGACGGAATATGCAAAAGATTATGCCTTCACGTGAAAACTAAGTAGCAGAAGCTGATGAGCTCTTAAGAAACAACGATCTTGGTTTTATGCAAATGCATTCACTAAAAAAGAAATGAGGGAAGAGGAATATGGAAATGGATGGTATAATAATACAGTAGTGTAACAGGAATTACTTCTGAATAGAATTCTCTTTTTCTGATTCATGGAGCATCAGCTGCTCTTTGTAATTCTTTTCTTAATGCTACCTTCAGACTATGCTTTATCAAAATATATATCTTTACTGCTGTATTTATATTCAGCATATTTAAAATCAAGACAAAATGGGTTTTATGCATAGTACTGAAATAATCATCAGGGCATCCAGACACCTGAAGTAAAGGGTTTGGAAAGGCTTGCATTTACAGATAACTGTAGCAATCTGCTAGTAAGGGTTTTGTATTCTTTTTCTTTGCCAAATTAGTGATTGTTTGAGTGCATTTTTCCGTATCAATTTTGTTGTAACTGGTTAAACAAAAAGCAAGCATCCCATCATTTATCTATTTAAGGCATATTTATTTATTGTGTAATTAATTAGCTGTTTGCCTTCAGGTGTCTTTCAGACCTATGTTTTATGGCAGGCCATCCATAATCACTGTGATATTCACAATATTTCCAAACAATTTCCTTCAAAGTATGGGCTCCAGATATTATGTTTAATGGGAATGCTGAATCTAGGCAGTTGGAGCAAAATTAATTACTGGGTAAAAATAAATCAAATTGCAGAGACCCTGAAGTTAGAAGTCATGAAGATTATTTTTATCCTGAGATGAAACAGTGCAATCATTTGGCAGATTTAACAACATTCTGTATTTGGATAGATTCTGAAGTATATGAGTGAGCAGAATATAATATTTGAGTTCTCCACTGTTGGGTGTTGCCATTTTCTGGACATTTTCCTTCCCATAACTGCAGAGCTTGTCAAAGTACCTTTTCCCTCAATCACATTATAGTTGGAGAAGTCTGATGAGCTAACAATGTAGGCCAAATTCTATTTTCATTTCCAGCTCTGTAACCCCATGCAATAAACAAATCCATGAAGTTGCACAGGTAAATTTTGGAAAAGAATTTGGCCCTGTGTCTTAATTCTCAGCAATGTCATAATCTGGAAGTGCAGTACAGATTTTAGCCATGTTGGTCTACAGGCAAAAATATTCAGAACTCATGGTAGAGGTGCTATCTTTTATTAGACCAACTAAATAATTGCAAAAAAAAGTCTTTATTTGCTAGCTTTTGAGCTAATGCACCCTTCCTCAGGCAAAGGAGAATGTGCAAATTGTAACATGACTACTCTCCTGTGTAATATGAAGTTTCATTTTGATTTAGTTGGTCTACAGGCAAAAATATTCAGAATTCATGGTAGAGGTTAGACCAACTAAATAGTTGCAAAAAAATATATCTTTATTTGCAAGCTTTTGGGCTCACACACCCTTTGTCAGGCAAAGGAGAATGTACAGATTGTAACATTTCTATTCTCCTGTGCAATATGAAATTTCATTTCTGCCTTGGAGAAATGTTACAACCTGTGCATTCTCCTTTGCCTGAGGAAGGGCACATGAGCCCAAAAGCTTGCAAATAAAAAAAATTTCAAACATTTAGTTGTTCTAATAAAAGATGTCAGCTCTACCATGAGTTCTGAGTATAATCTGGAAGTGGGACATTTATAGATAGGTTTGCCATACATCCTGATTTGTATGGGATGTTCTGATTTTTATGAATCTGCTTTGTGCACTTCATACTGCCTAGCAACAGATTGTGATTTCCAATGTCACACAGTTCTTCACCTCATGACTTTGCAACATGGTGACTTAGCAATGTGATTTGAATATCAGTCCAAATCTCACTGAAGTCAATGGTAGTCTTTCCACTGACTCCCTTGTGGACATTACATTGTCAAGTCTTGGCACAATATACAGATGCTTACTGCCAATATCATGATACAATGTTGCAAAGATATTAGTAAGAAGGAAATAGTTCAAATGAAACCCATAGCCTATGAGGTAGCATGCAGAAGGTAGTTTACAATGCTTTGGCATCAGTTCACTTTGGCACTGACTTCATTTGCCTTAGGAAGTAGGATTCAGATTAGAGGAAGTTCACGGCAGAGGCAACAGTAAAGTTGGAAAATGGGAACAGATGAGAAAATAAATGCAGTACATTTAAACAGAAAATGTGAAAGACCATTGGTATAGCAATCGAGGATGATCAAGGAGTAATTGAGCTGCATAAAGAAGTATTGATCCCACTGTGGTTCTAGATTGATAACATTGATTTCTGTTCCTTTTTTTCCTTCTCCAAAGTTTTCTGAAGTTCCTGGTTCTTTCCTGCTCCATTATTATCAGTACATATAAATCATCTTTGCTCTATTGTGAAATCTAACTCATACAAAATCTAAGCCAAGGCTCTCGCTGGAGATTGCAATTGCATCAGAAACTACAGTAATTTGAGTCCTTCTAAAATATTATCAAAATATTCACCCATCCCTACCCAATGACAGGCAAATTAATCAACCATCCGTTTACTTGATTGTTAACAGCACTCCATGGATCATCTGTTCTGGTAGTGGATGGGAGCTAGTAACCTCTTCTAAAAATCTTGGTTAATTAAAAATCTTTGCCTTTATCCACTGCTGAAAGACACAAGTCTCCACTCAGAAAGTGAAAACTAAATCATTACCTCTTGTGTTTCTCTGTCTAACAAACAGAAATTGCTGCAATGTTTCTTATTTGTTACAAAGCTTAATTTGGGGGCGAGGAGGGAGGGCAATTAAACCCATTCTAAATGTGACAAATATAGTGCTAAGCCACAAGTGTTGTATGACCATGTTGGGAGACCCTTCATATTGTGGCCATTGTAACCATTCAGTGCGAATATAAGATGTAGGG
>NW_005842739.1:766229-768791 GCF_000455745.1 Alligator sinensis
GTAGGGAAACCTTGATGATGAAAATGGCTGTGACTGGGTAAGATGTCAATTGCACCTGAGAGTTATCAGCATGTCACTGTTATAGCAGGGTGGGAAATCCCCCACTTTCATTTCACTGATTTGTAGGTGTGGTAGAAAGCAAAGAGCAGCAGGTGAAGGCTGTGAGGTTGAGCCACACAGAATGAAGCAGCCAAAAGGAGTGGTAGAAAAGAGCCTATTTCTGACCATAGGTAGAGAGGCCAGTGATATATGCTGAGAGGTCTGTAGTTGTCTACTTGTATCCTGGCCACTAGCTTCTATTACTGAGCTTCACACCAATGAAGTGAATTTTGAATACTAAGTCTCCTCTGGTCTCACCTGTCCTGCTATACACACAATGAATATCCCACCTTCAGATAAAATCCAGGCACTGCCTTGTCTGGATATTGGAGAGTGTTGCCCTTGCATGAAAAATGGCTTAAACCAGTCTAAAACATTGCATGGTAAGTGGATGTTCATTGAAAGAGGAAAAAATCAAACTTTTTTTCATTCTTTTGAAATCCTTTAATCAAGACAGGGTGCCTTTCTAAAAGATACACTGTAGCCAGTCAAATTCTCAGAATCAAATACAGAAATAACTGGGTAGATTTCTATAGCCGGTAATATACAGGAGATCAGACTAGATCAGTGCTGCTCAACCTTTTGGCCCCATGGGTTGGATAAGTGGGGTGGGGCCAGTCTTCAGGCCAGATGGAGTTGGGACTTGGAACTGCCCCTTCACACCCCTGCATACTGGGATTGGTCCCTGGGGGCCTGGCACCACCTCCTCCTGCCCCCATCCCATGAGATTGGGTCTCAGGGGCCTGGGACCACCCCTTCCAGCCAATACTCACTGGGATTGGTCCCTGGGGGCCCGGCACTTCCCCCTCCTGCTGCAGCACACCAAGATTGGGGCCCAGGGTCCTGGCACAGCCACCTCTCACCCCCTCCCCCACCACACTTGGGCACAGTGGTGATGCATAGGGGGTGCATGTGCACACTCTGAGAGCGCTGATGCACCCCCTGATCAGTCATACTCACTGCTTAGGCAATGGGCAGAGGGGGTAGGCAGGAGCGCCAGTGTCCCCCCTGCAAGCACCAGCTGCTGCAGCCACTCCCCCCGCTGCCGCCACTCCCCGAAGCCCCCCCCCCAGCCACTCCCGGAAGTGGCTGCAGTGATCGGCCATAGTGTTCAGCCATCGTCGGATTGGTCATGGGGGTGCCCTGGGCAGTGAGATCAGCTGTGGGGGGACTGTCCCGATCAGCAGGATCGGCCACGGGGGACCCCCTCCCCATCAGCGGGATCAGCTATGGGGGGACTCCCCCCCGATCGGTGGGACTGGTCACATGGGGGGCACATGCCCCCCCTGACTAAGGCAGCACCAGTCGCCCATGATTGGGCACCACCCCCTCCCAGTCATCCGTGTGCCAGGATTGTGCCTTTGGGCCCTGTGCCATCTCTGCCTGGTTCTACACCCTGGGGTTGGTTGCCCAGCCTAGTGTGCAGGGCCAGGAGCTTCCCATAGGTCTGGAAATGTGGTGATGCCAGAGCAGTGCCTCTGCTTTCTGACCACCAAATGTCCAGACCTGTGGGGAACGCTGTGGGCTGGATGATACAGGGCTGCAAGATGGATATGGCCCATGAGCTGGAGGTTGAGCACACCTGGATTAGATGACATAATGGTTCCCTTTGGCCATAGAATCTATTAAATGATTTATTATTTATCATTCTCCTGCATCATAGTGCTTATCCTGTAGCACCACGTATGCACAACATGTATGCACACCACGTATGTACAAATATACAGATAGATATAAAGATATATTGTTGATCCCTGGTTTAAAATAATATGGTTGAATCTGGCCTGCACAGCCCCTAGATCCGGTCCTCAGAGCTGGAGGGCTTTGTCAGTGCCTGTGCCACCAATGAGATGTGCTGGACCAAGGCAGCTTCCCTGTATTCCCTGGTGCTGCTTTTCCTTGCCCTCCCAACTGCCATCTGACATGGCCCAGGTGGTTTTGTTGGCATGTCAGCAGCAGGGGGTGGGGGGACTTTACCTGCATCTGGCTGCAGCCACTTTTCCCAACTCCCTGCTCCTTAGCTGTGATGTGGGCATGGCTTCCAGGAGGTGAGGAGCTGCTTTGGGGACAGGGCAGCTTTCAGCTGGGCTGTGCTACAACTGGGATGGGGAGATAAAGAATGGAAAAGCAGTGTGGACACAGTTTGCAGATACATGGTCCTGACACAGCTCCCCTCAAGCTGAAAGCCATGTCAGCTCTGCAGCCAGGGAGCAGAGGGCTGGGTGAAGAGGTGGTGGCATGGGGCAGCTCCTAGCTGCCTGCCCCCAGCATGGACACTGGGAAAGTCCCCCACCCACTGATGCACTGCTGAAGCCACCTACACCTCATTGGACTGGAACTGGGTTGTTCCAGCCCCTGGCTTGTAAAAGATTGCCAGCCCTTGTTCTAAACTGTGCTAAAAAGTCCTTTTTCAGATATGTAGGGAGTCGGAAAAAAAGCATGGATAACATTGGACCCCTGCTG
>NW_005842739.1:768822-771127 GCF_000455745.1 Alligator sinensis
TGGGACAACTGAGAACCGACACCCAGGAAAAAGCCAACCAGCTTAATGGGTACTTCGCCTCAGTCTTTCATCAGCGCAAAGGGACCGCCCTGCCTAGCATGACATGGGACGGTCAGGATGAGTGTGTATCTATACCCAGCATTGGTGCAGACCTTGTAAAGGAACACTTTGAGAGGCTGGACATCTTCAAGTCATCTGGTCCTGACAGATTACACCCTAGAGTACTCAAGTTGCTGGCAGGTGTCATAGCCCAACCATTGGCAAAAATATTCGAAAACTCGTGATGCTCAGGTGAAGTACCTGAAGACTGGAAGAAGGCCAGTGTGGTACCCATCTTCAAGAAAGGGTGGAAAGCAGATCCCGGGAATTACAGACCAATCAGCTTGACCTCAATCTCCGGTAAGATTCTGGAGAAAATTATCAAAGAGACCCTTCTGGATAAGCTGGCTGATGGCAACATCCTGAGGGACAGCCAGAACAGGTTTGTCGTGGGTAAGTCTTGCTTGACCAATCTCATCTCCTTCTATGAGCAGGTGACATATCACCTGGACAAGGGAGAAGAGATTGACATCATATATCTGGACTTTAAAAAAGCCTTTGATCTGGTGTCCCATGATCTGCTTATGCAAAAATTGGCCAAACGTGGCTTCAGCTACACCACAGTCCGATGGCTGGGTAATTGGTTCTGAGGCTGGACCCAGAAAGTAGTAGTTGATGGATGCGAATCATTATGGCATCTGGTTCTCTTCAACATCTTTATCAACGATGTGAACATTGGTGTCAAAAGCGCACTGGCCAAGTTCACCAATGACACTAAACTTTGGGGCATAGTGTCCACACCTGAGGATAGGCTAGTGATTGAGGCTGACTTGGATAAGTTTAGTAAGTGGGCGGATATAAACCTGATGACGTTCAATACCGAAAAATGCAAGGTACTCCACCTCAGGGGGAAAAACCCACAGCACGCTTATAGGCTTGGCAGTACTATGCTTGCTAGCACCATGGCTGAAAGAGACTTGGGGGTCATGATTGACCACAAGATGAACATGAGCCACCAATGTGATGTTGCAGCTGGTAAAGCAAACAAAACTCTGGCTTGCATCCATAGATGCTTCTCAAGTAAATCCCAGGATGTCATCCTCCCGCTGTACTCAGCCTTGGTGAGGCCACAGCTGGAGTACTGCATCCAGTTCTGGGCTCCACAATCAAGAAGGATGTTGAGAAGCTTGAGAGAGTCCGGAGGAGAGCCACACGCATGATCAGAGGGCAGGAGAACAGGCCTTATTATGAGGGGCTGAGAGCCATGGGACTCTTCAGCTTGGAAAAGCACAGGGTCAGGGGGGATCTGGTGGCTGCCTATAAGTACGTACGGATTATGCATCAGGATCTGCGGGAACAGCTGTTCACCAGAGCACCCCAAGGGATAACAAGGACCAATGGTCATAAACTCCTCCCTAACCATTTTAGGCTGGACATAAGGAAAAACTTCTTTACTGTCCGAGCCCCCAACGCTTGGAATAGACTCCCTCCAGAATTGGTGCAGGCACCTACTCTGGACTAATTCAAGAAATGCTTGGACGCTTATCTTGCTGGGATCCTTAGACCCTAGCTGACTTCCTGCCCCTGGGGCAGGGGGCTGAACTTAATGATCTTCGAGGTGCCTTCCAGCCCTAATGTCTTTGAATCTATGAATCTATTACAACTTTACCCTAATGACCAAGATATACAGTAATCCTTCAGAAATACTTCTATTTTGGTGCTCAAAGAACTCTGCTTCTTGGAGTTATGTGTTGCTTTTATAGAATATATTTCAGCTGTCCTAATTACCATAAATATCTTTGATCTCTAAAATCTGTCACTCACAGAGTGTTTAAAATATGAGGTTTATATATTAATCCAACCTTTTAGGATGTGAGACAGCCAATCAGAATCTTGCTGCAGTGAAAATGATCCTTTATCTGAAATTATAGGTCTCCAATAGTCTAACAATGAAACAGTATTTCCAATGTTGTCTTCTTTCTCTCTTTGCTCTCCCCCCAAAAACTAAAGTCTCTTATCTTTATGTGTATACACAGTTGTATGCATAAGTAACAGGGCTGTCAATTAATTGCAGTTAATGCATATGATTAACGTGTTAATCATTCTTGCATTATTTTTTTTAATCACAGTTAATTGCAAATGTGGTTTTGGAGCCCGCGCCTGGGCTCCACTCTGCCACTTCTGGGCTGCCCAGCAGGGCAACAGTGGCAGCACAAAGGACCAGAAGGCAGCACAGGCATGGGCTCCGGGCAGCTGCAGTTGGGGG
>NW_005842739.1:771232-775985 GCF_000455745.1 Alligator sinensis
GGCGGGCCCAGGGGCAAGGGGGGGCATGGCCCCCTGCCACTGCACGCACCCCAGTGGAGGCATGTGCCCTCCAATTTGTGAGTGGGGCAGAGGCAGGCTGCCCATTGCAGGCTGGGGCTGTGTGCCCTGCTGCCTGTTGTGTCAGGGGATGTGTGGCGTACTCAGCGTGCATCTCCCGGGGCAAAGGCAGCAGGGCACAGATCCCCGGCCCGCAATGGGCAGCCTGCCTCTGCCCTGTGCACAAAATGGGGGGCACACGCCCCCCCCCCCCCCCCCCCCGCCATGCCTTCCCCAGGGGTGCATGCAGTGGTGGGGAGCTGTGCCCCCCCATGTCCCTGAACAAGCCTCCTGTGGTTCCATCCCAGGGTCCCATTCACTCCATCCCTGCCCCTGCCCCCCTCCCTCCCCCGCTGTGGAGGCCTCGATCAGCCCCTCCTTCAACAGACTTACCAGCAAGGCACTGCTGTACATGCATCACACAGGATGCAGCTGCTAGTTTGTGTCTGTCTGTGCGTCTATGCGTATCTCCCACCCCTCCCACTGCAGCCACCTGGAGCCTGCGCCTGCCCTGCTCTGCGCTGCCTCCACTGCCCCACTGGGCAGCCCAGGCAGTGTCTCCAAAACCACATGTGCAATTAACTGCAATTAAAAAAGTTAATGCAAGAACCAATTAATGGGTTAATCACATGTATTGATTTTGATTAATAGACAGCCCTAGTTTTTAGCTGTATGATTAAAATCACCACAAATTACGGCTAATTTTTTTAATTGCGCATCTTTCGTGATCAAATTTTTTAATCATTTGACAGCCCTAATAATTAGATAGCTCAAGAGCCATATTTTTGTAATTTGATTATTACACTGAAAATTCTCAACATATGTGTATAATTAATGAGGGAAACATTTGGAGATGGGGAATTTTCTTTTGTCCTGGGAAGGGAGGAATATTTGATCCCTTTCTGTCTAGGACAGGCTGGGAAACTTTTGTTTCTCCTTCGTTACTCTAAATTTGGGGAACAGCTTACAATAATGAAGTTCCTTCTTTAGCTATAGAACAGGTACTAAAGCAACTGATGTCCCCAAGGGAGATAAGGTGTGGGAGTGAGGAAGAGATAGATGAGCTTTGGATCAAAGGTTATCCTGTTCCAGGGTTTAAACTAATCCAGGTTTGATGATCACTTTCCCAGGCAGCAGGCAACAGAAACTGACTTTGTGATCACAATCACTCCTTCAATAATACCAACAAAAGGCAGGTTCCTGGAATGCAAATTCAGAAGGCACATCTGCAAAAGCAATAATTGTAGTCTTTATTAACCATGGATAATAATGCTAACAGGAACTCTGCTCCTGCCACTGGCTCTTCACATGAGCAAAGGGGACCACCTATGTGGAGTCAGTCACATGTTGAGGGTCAGGATTAGGTGGCCAGGAGGTAAAAATGCATGCACCTGGTATATCCTACAGGTTGGGCTTCTGGTGCAAGTATTGTTATAATTTTTCCTATTAGTATTCATGGTTAAGAAAATTGCTAGTGTAAATGAGGCCAAACTGTGACTTTGTGGAAAAGGGAGATGAGTTAATAACATATAAGGAAGACATCATATTTGGGTTCTATTTGTATGAATTAAATGAATGGTGACATCCTGAAAGGTCCTGCCTCTAACCCAAGAGCTTGATCTACAAACCAGGTGCAGCATACTAGAGCAGGGTGTCAAATTCACCCCCTGGCCCCAGGCCAGATCTGGACACCAGGACTTCTCCTGAGGTGGGTCCATGGGGCCCATGGGTCCAGTAGTGTCTGCTTTGCATTTGGCCATTGAGATCCAGGTCCACTGGAGTGGCATTAGTGGTTATCATTTGCCTCCCTACCATAGATGGCCATGTGCACTGGGGCCCGAGGCCCCTGAATTATGGCAGGCCATACTCCTAATTTCTTGTAGCCTGGAAGGCCAGACAACATGGCTCCACAGGCCAGATCCAGCCAGCAGGCCATATGTTTGACACTCTGCAATAAAACAAAACAAGCCTTTCCCCTCCTTCCCCTTGCCTCCCCTCCGGGAGGTACAAGCAATCACTGGAAACAGGTAATTCTTGTTTCTCTTCTTTGACTACCAATAATGCTGCTAGTTACGATGGTGGGTATTATTAATCATTTATCATTTCAATCAATCAATTATCATTTCTGTCATTATTTTGTATGTATGGGAAAGTACTGTCAAGAGGCTGAGGCTGAGGCTTGTCTTTGTTAGGCTGTGTTCAGCCACGTAGTAAGGGATAGTCCGGCCCCAGAGAGCTTACAGTCTGACTGGACAAGGCAAAGACTGAAAGGAGAAAGAAAAATGCTAGGGCTGTGCGAAACACCATCATTTTATTTCAATGTCCGTTTCACCGTTTCGAAGGGACAGCGTTTCGTTTCATCATTTCATTTAATTTCAAAGCACTGTCCTGTTTCGTTTCGTCAAAACTGTTTCACTGTTTCAACGTGCTTCGCCATTTTGCCTATAAGCTATAATGGGGAATCATGAAAATGCCTAAAACTTTGTCATTTCTTGCCTGATTTGAGTGAAAATTGCAGGGATAGGAGCCCCCTCTGAGGGCATGAAGCCTGACAAGTTTCAAGGAGTTAGGTACAGAGGTTTCTCAGAAACTGCACCTCAAACTGCAAAAAGCAAAACTCATGACACTTGCCACAGTGGCAGCTTCCTGTCAACCAGCGTGCAGATCTGGGGGCCTGCAACCTGGGGAGGGATAAGGAGCTATGCTGGACTCCTTCTGGGGATGTGGGCCCCTGAATCTGCGCTAGATGACAGAAGGCTGCTGCTGCTGCCTGGCACCGATGCTGGGTGCAGCCCACACCCAGCACCAGGGAAAAATGCTGCTGGCCCCAGGCAGCAGCGGCAGCCTCCTGTCATCTGGCATGCAGATCCAGGGGCCTGCACCCCCAGGAGGGCTGTGGGGCTGTGCCAGACTCTTTCCGGGGGTGCGGGCCCTGGATCTGCATTGGATGACAGGAGGCTGCTGCTGCCTGGGATTGGTGCGGGGCACAGCCTGTGCCCGGCAAGACTGATGCTGCCACTGGCCCCAGACGGCAGTGACAGCCTCTTGTCATCTGGCCCAGTGGCAGGAGGCAGGGGAGAACCAGGGCTGTGCTCCGAGCAGCTCCGCAGCCCCATGGAGCTCAGGCCGGTGGTGGGAGGCAGAGTGCAGCCCTGGCTCTGCCCGCCTCCTGCTGCTGGGCTGAGCTCCGTGGGGTTCTGCAGCCCCATGGAGCTCAGCCTAGTGGCACGAGGCAGGGAGAGCCAGGGCTGTGCTCTGACCAGCTGCACCAGCCCTATGGAACTCAGCCCAGTGGCGGGAGGTGGGGAGAGACAGGGCTGCACTCCACTTCCCCTCGCCGGGCTGAGCTCCATGCGGCTGCGGAGCCACTTGGAGCGCAGCCCTGGCTCTCCCTGCCTCCTGCCGCCAGGCTGCTTCAAAACTCAAAATGTTTTGATACTTTTGAAATGTTTTGAGTGCTCTCATTTCATTTCGAGGCTGTTTTGAAGCTTTTTGTTTCATTTCGATTTCACTGTTTCGAGCTTGAAACGTGCGGAAACACTCAGTGAAATTTACAGGGACAGGAACATGGTTTAGAGGTTAAAAACAAATGTGGGGCATGACATGAGCAGAGCACACCCTCCATGTGAATGACTAGATCGGGGTTGGCAATCTTTTTGGGCAGAGTGCCAAAAACACCCATATCCTCGACTTGTACAATGTTGGCGTGCCAGGGAGCCATGAGGGGCCTGATCCTTGATGTGGCAACGCAGCCCCAGCCTTTTCCCCACCGTCCACCCCAAGGTGCACATGCCAAGCAAAATGCCTTTGCGTGCCACAGGAGGTTGCCTGCCCCTGGATTAAACCTATTTGAGGCGTATCAGAAACATAGGCCTTATGCCCACAAAGCAGAGTTAGCCCACACTGTTACCAGAGTGGATGTTGGGCATGCCTCAACTGCCCAGTACTATTGGGCATGCCTCAACTGAAGACAACTAAAGAAGAAAGCAGGGATGGGATCTGAAGGTCAAGGGTGTAAAACCAGTGCATCAGGGTGGGGGGCACCCCGCAGAGCACACCAGCCCTGTGAACAACTAGGTCTATTTGTCAACCTTAAGGGGCAAAGGTATAGACCCACCAAGTAATGCATTAGACTCCCTCGGACAAGGAGGCTACAGAAAAGGATGACAGTAGATTACTAGGGGGCAAATAAGAAAATAAACAGGGACGGGAGTGCTGGCTAAAGGTTCATAACAAGGCGGGGGGGAGGGGAAGGGGGCAGAAGCGGGGGCCCCCTGCTGAGCACACGGGCCCTGTGAATGAGTAGGAAAGCAGGTGACCGTGAAGGTCACCCTGGCACACAGGTTACAGTCTCTTTTTCTCGGGCCAGGACACAGCCCCTCTTGAAAAGGAAACCCTTCTGAGGTGCTGCCTGGGATTGGTGCGGGGCACAGCCTGTGCCCGGCAAGACTGATGCTGCCACTGGCCCCAGACGGCAGTGACAGCCTCTTGTCATCTGGCCCAGTGGCAGGAGGCAGGGGAGAACCAGGGCTGTGCTCCGAGCAGCTCCGCAGCCCCATGGAGCTCAGGCCGGTGGTGGGAGGCAGAGTGCAGCCCTGGCTCTGCCCGCCTCCTGCTGCTGGGCTGAGCTCCGTGGGGTTCTGCAGCCCCATGGAGCTCAGCCTAGTGGCACGAGGCAGGGGGAGGCAGGGCTGTG
>NW_005842739.1:777753-786242 GCF_000455745.1 Alligator sinensis
GGCTGCATGGGGTGCTGGGGAGGTGGGTGGCTGTGGGGGTCTGGGTGTGGGTGGTGTCTGGGGGAGGGGGGGTCTGTGTGCCCTGTCGTGTGTGTGTCTTGTGTGTGGTGTCGTGTGTGGGTGTGTTGTGTGTGGGTCTGTAGGTCTGTGTGTGCGGGTATGGGGTTGTCTGTGCCTGAGCTGTGCGGAGTGCAGTGGGGAGCCCTGCCGAGCAGTCCTGGCCCTGCTGCTGCTGCTAGAGGGGTTTGGTGTGGTGCAGGGGAGGGGGGGGGTCTGTGGGTCTGGGGTCCTGTGTTTGTGTGGGTCTGTGTCTGGGTGGATGAGTGTGTGTGTGGGTCTGTGCCTGTGCTGTGTGCACCTGTGCCTGTATGTGTCTGTGTGCGCCTGTGTCCATGGATCTGTGGGGGGGAGGGGATTACAGCCTTGGAAGTACTGCTGAACATAGGAAAGCAGCACGGAGTGCTTCCCTGCCCTAAACCAGCAGGAAAAGGCAGCAAAAGCAACATACCAGCCACTGCAGCGGCCTGGGGGGAGGTGCCCATGATGAATGTCCCCCCGCCTTCCAAAGTGCCCTTCTAGGAAGGCCTCTGTGACAGCCAGGCACGTGGTGTGTCCAGGGTGCCATGGCACTTTGTGGCATGTCACTGCAGAGTGTGGTCTCCAGAAAAGCCAGGGATTAAAGGTCTGGTGGGGAGGGCACAGGAGGGGTGGTGGTGGGGGGAGTATTTCTTCCCTTTTTTTAAAGTCACAAGTGTAAGACTGTTCACAGTGAAAACAAGCTCAGGTTCCTTAGTGTGGAGAAGAGAAGACTGAGGGGGGATCTGAGAGCAGTCTTCAAATACCTGAAGGACAGTTACAGAAGGGTTGGAGGTAGGCTTTTCCCTGTGGCCCTAAGGGACAGGACTAAAAGCAATGGTCTCAAACTGCAGCAGAGGAAATTTAGGTGGGAGATCAGGGGGCACTTTCTGACTCCAAGGGTGGTCAAACATTGGAACAGGCTACCTAGAGAAGTGGTGGACTCCCCATCCTTGAAAATTTTCAAGAGCAGATTAGACAGAGACTTGGCAGGATGGTTTTAGTCAGAGTTCATCCTGCCCTGAGCAGGAGGCTAGACTAGATGGCCTTGTGAGGTCCCTTCCAACCCTACTTTCATGTGATCGTGTGACTCTAGACTTGCCCACCTTGCTCTGTGCCCTCACATATTGTGATACCTTTTATTGACCAAACTGTCTAGTTGTGGGATATGTTAGATCAGTTTTCAGGCACGAATAGGCGGACCATAAGGAAATATGGGACATCCAGGACACTGCCTGCTCCCTGCAAGTCAGTGGTGCTGCTGCACACAGATATAATAGGGGCTGGGTGATATGGTGCACTGGGCAGGCGGGCAGTGGTGCCTACATGCTGTGCTGCTCCATCTCCCTGCTAGACTGCACTCTGTGTTTCCCCTGCATTTCTGGGATGCTCATTTTAATTCTTACCAGCTGACCTCCAAAATTGGAAACTGTCTTGGCTAAAGTGGGGCGTATTGTTACGCTGCGCATGAAGTGCCTTTCTTCAGGCCTGGGGAACTGTTGGTCCAGTAAAAGATACCACCAAAAAGCTGTTCTTGAATATTTCCTGGACCATCATGTCTACAATACCATTCCAACCAAACTACTTGCATATTGTAACATGTGTGATGCCACCTGCAGTGCCATGTAATATTTGGAGACCCTGGAAATACCTTGGCATAATAGCAAGCATAATGGAAGATGTTTTACTTGATTCTTAACTTTGAATCTTCTTTGCCTCTGAAGCTCTCAAACAGGCTGTTAATTTTATTTTTGTATATATGGTGTTTGTAATTCAGCCCTTTGGGTATAGTATAGAAGGTAGCATGTGAATAAAAAAGACATAATGTTTTGTACTCCATAAGTCAGGATTAAACTCGGTGGCTGCCAAAGTAGCGTTAATGCCATTTGGGAGCGTGCATATGCATGCATTTATTCATATGATATACTGGTAACTGTAATTTAGAGGTGCCACAATAACTTGTGACAGTCCTAATATTTTGAATCTAGCCCTCTGTTAATTTTGGCAAAACTTTCCTTAGTTTTAATTGGAATTGTGTCTGAGAGAAGATTTCAGCATTTGGTCTAGTATTTTTAGTGTTGTATTAATGACAGGAAGAAGCAGCAACTTTTTAGCCAGAAAGAAATTATACTTGTTACATTGTAAAATTGTTTTGAGATTTCTTATTTCAGTTCCTCCACATTGTAGTTTTTCTGTTGGATTATTTCAGTCTGTGATTCACTAATTCAGTATATCTAACATTTGTAGAAAGATTTTGATTAAAAGTTGCTGCTATCATAAAGGTCTTCCCATGTAAATTAAAAATAACGCTTTGAATGCCCAAAATGCAAAGTTTTTAGCACTATGTTATTAACTAATTACTTGCAAAAATAAGTGCTTTTTAGAGCTGAGAGAAAATGAAGGTGTTGGGTTTGGACAGAAAGCAGTCTAACATCATTTTTTTTTGCATGCCCTTTTCATTTAAAAGAGCTAGTTATGTTTAAATGTGTGGTGCATCTCTTATGCTAAGAGAACCATGAAGCAAAGCTGAGCACTGTAAAGTATAACTTGCACTGAAGGCTTGTATTAATTTTGGTCAGTTTTCAGAATTATGTCTTAATCCTTCCAGCTAATGCATGCATACCAATTCTCCTTCTGGGAGCTAAATTTATCTCTCTGGAGCTGGGTCTCCTCTTTGAGGTTAGCTTGTGGTATCAGGGCCATAGTATTTATTGCATTTTAGTAGTATATTAGTTTGTTTACAAACTTTTTATGGAGTGAATGTTCTCATAATGAATTCCCACAAGGAGGCAAAAGGTTGGGTTTTTTTAGTCATCTGAGTGCTGTGGGACAGGACACTCAACAAAACTTAATGGGTAAAAACACAGCAGTTAAATTGGGAATTGGGACACTTGAATTTGAATCATCTTTCTGATGCTTGCTTCCTGTGTGACCCTCAGCAGGGTATTTAAGCTGCAATTTTCAAAAGGGGCTGAGCTAATGTTGAAACATCTGGGCCCTCAAAATGAAGGCATTCAAAATTGGTGAATGCTTGGAAACTAAGCCTCAATTTTTCTTATGCCTTTGCTTCCTGATCTGTAAAATGACTTGAAAAATCCACTTAGGAATGACTGAAATGCAAGGAATGTTGTATAATTTTTACATTTCATGTTTTAAAAAAGATAACTGCCATATGAATTGATAATTTGAATTGATGCAGAGCCATTCTGAGAGTTTTTGTTTAGATTTTTCTGATGGAATTTGAATTTTTCTAGAAAAAATATTTTGATTTTTGTGGGAACACTTTTCTGTCATTCCAACAGCCCTATTTGTGACTTAACGTGTTGTTACCTGTTACAATTTGCATTTGCTAAAACTACAGAATGTTAGGCAGTATTAAAGTTTGGATGTGCTCTGAGCAGCTGCACTTTATGGGTTAATACAGTCTCTGACTTGCATGGCTCTGACTTGTCGCTAGATCAGGGCGGGCAATTATTTCAGGCGGAGGGCCATTTACAGAATTTTGGCAAGCCATCAAGGGCCGCATGACAGGAAACCTGGGGCAGATGACTATTAATATTCTAAGGTTTTTAGGGGCCCTGCAGGCTGGATAGAGTGGCCTGGAGGGCCGTATTTTGCCCACCTCTGTGCTAGAGGGTTGGCAAGTGGGGGTGTAGCTAGCAGCCAGGATGCCTGGGCTCTATCCCTGCTGTGGGTGGGGGATGGGAGAAGGCTGTATTGCAGGGAGCCCCTGAGCCAAGCCCAGCCGGCTCTGCCAAACTCTGCTGACCCAATCCCAGCCCCCTGCATGAGGAGCTGGTCAGCCCATCTTCCCTGGAGAGGGCTGTACTGTTAGCCTGGAGCTGAATGAAAGCCACACAAAAGTTCAATTAACTGCAGTTATTCTCAGTTAACCGAAATTTTCCCACGTACCTGGCCACATTTCCCCTGAGCCCTGCTGGGGTAAATATGCTTCCTCCCTCTTCTGGTGGCTGTGGCTGCATGCTCTTAGGGGACGATGGAGTATGGGACCACCATGAAGGAGAAAGGCAAGCTTTGTCTGCCCTCCTGGCATTGGCGGGGCTCCACCTGCCCCTGGACAGTAGAGCTTGGGAAGGTGGGTAGATTGTCCCCAGAGCTGGAATGGGGAGGCTGGGGTAGGTGCATCCTGGGATATTGGAGGATGAAGCTTGCTCACTTTTTCTTTGTGGGAGTTGACTGATGTTACCACAATATGAGCTGGGTAACATGACACAGAGGTACTCCTTCCCCAAAGTGATGTAACTTTAAAATACTTGGTGAGCACTTGGAACAAGTTTACTTGCTTTAATGCGTGGATGCCTACATTTTAGCTCAGCCTAAGGGTAACGCATAATGAGGCCCTTATTTTGATACTTCTTCACCCTGAAGGAGGGACTTCTGACCTTATCTAGACCAATATAAAAGGCATGGTGTTAGATCTAACACATTCCAACTAGTGTATGAAAGGTTTAATGTTGAAAAGAAACAATACTTTTAAAATGTGCTATATTGGCAAAAGCTTTGGGAGGAGATTTTGGGTTGGTTTTCAGTATCATACTTCTAAATCTTAGTCCAGGCAGGAGTAGAATGTAGAAGGGGAAAAAATCATTTTCCTCTAAATCATACCAGTCATGAGCTTGAGATGCAAGCCCTTCAGACATATCCCTCCTCCTCTCTACATCTCTTTAGAAGAGTGAAGAGGTAGAACGTATAAAATTTGCCAGGTGAACTGCTGTAGATGGTGAATTCCTGTGTTTTATCTCTGTTATGTCAGGGTGAGCATCAGTGTAAATTACCTGATGCTGCTGCATGCTTGTGGGGTCCCTTCAGGTCAGGGTCATGACCCCTAGAGAATAGGTTTGTTAGTTTTTAGCGTGATTCTGTACTTAGAGGAGACTGTAAAAAAGAAAAAAACATGTCAATGAATGCAAGTTTTCATGTTGAAACAGATACATTATCATTAATACTTGGACTGAAACTATTAATGTGCTTCACAGACATTGTTCTACAGCTTTCAGATGTTAACATCTGGATTGGGATGAAATGGTATCATAACTCTGTATGCCTTTATTTGAGATGTCTCACCTAATAATGATAATAACAGAGGGCTGAATCCTGCATTACCTCAAATCCATTGACTCTATCATGCTTTTCAGGTGTAAATGAGAGTAGAATTTTACTTCTAATGTTTGAAAGTGATGAACAAAGGAGCTATTTGATTTTCATAGTTAGGAAATATTGAGGTGTGTCTTTGGGAATATTTTTAATGCCTGAATATAATGGAAACAAATATGTTACACATATGTAATAATTTTAGGGTTGGGGTTTTTTTTTTCTTGGTTTTTTGGGTTTTTTGCAGAATAAAGCTGTAGTCTTTATATAGGACAAAATACTTGTTACTGAACTAGATGACAAATTGCTCATAAAATGAACCATAATTTTATTTGTATTAGGGTCTGATTGGGGGGCGGGGCTGTGCGCGCGAGAGCGAGCTCTATACAATATAATGAGTATGACTGGGAGGATCAGGGCAGAAGAATGTCTGAAAAATGTGGTTGAGGAACCTGCCCTGAAAACATGACTGTAATGTCTTATGCCTCTATTCTCTCCAATATTTCAGAAAGCATCAAAGATGTTATTGGGAGGAAGATTAAAATATCAGTGAAGAAGAAAGTAAAGCTAGAAACCAAGGGTGACAAAGTGGATAACAAAATATTGGTAAGTGCAGTAACTGCGATAAAAGTAAACAAACATTTAAGAGAAGCCATATTGAGAAATGCATGCTCCCCATGAAAATATTGTTTTCAGGTACTTTGAACTGTAAAAACCACTTGTTTCCCCCTTTTCTTGCCCAGCTTGTATGAAAACATGTGTGCGCATCTCTGGTTTATTGTTTAGAACTTCCATTAAGTTGCTCTCATTGTGGGCAAGTACTAGGGCAAATTACTGTGTGGATGTACCCCCAAATAAAGGGCTCAAATATGCATTTCTGGTGGTCCTTAAACTTCCACTAACACAAGGTAGAAATTCTGAGTACACAAGATATACAAGATTGAACACACAGGAAATTGTGTGCGTCTCAAGAAATTGCATGCTGATGTACATTATTTATCCTCTGATGCTGGTGTCTGGCAATGTAATATTAACTGTCTGGCTTTTAAAAGCAGACTACTATTTGTATTTTTGTTCAAATGTGAACCAGTTTGTAGTGTGAAGAGTGAGGGTGGGCTGTTGTTAAATGTAAATGCTCTTTCTATGAGCATTATAACTTTGTTTTCCCTAAGACAGTAGCGGAGGAAGAAGTAAATTATTTTTTTTCCAGCATACTACTTTTTTTCTCAAGACTAATTTCTTTCTCCCTTTTGCTAAGCAGAGAGGTAAAGCTATAAGATGCTATTGGTACGTGTCATCCTGCACAATTGGGTGGACAAAAAAGATGGAAGTTTGATGCTTGTATATGGAGACAGGCAGAACAGGGTAACAAAATGTCTGTAATACTGCTAAAATGTTTTGCAGAATATTTTTAAATCTGATGAACTGTGTCTTTAAAAGTGCCATAGATTTGAAGATTTTTGTTGCCAAAATGTTTTTATAGGTTTTATGTACATGTCCAAAAACAGGGTGTTCATGTTCTGATTGTGTCATTTAAAGCAATGTATATATTTTTTAAATCTAAACTTACGACTAGGTTGCATTCTGTCTTAAAGTATATTGCTTATCCATGCCAATAGTGCTCTTGATGGTAGTCAGATTTTCTCTGAGAATAACTGCTTAAGGAGTTTTGAAACCATCCTCTGTGTAACATCTGTCTGGGGATCTTTTAAAATATATATAGCTCCAGGGCCTAAAATATCTGTTCCCTGCTGGAAATAGCTTGGGAATGTGAATGTTGATTGATAGCATCTATTTATTTGAAAGCCATGTTTACAGGGCAAGCTGATAAATTCACTGAAGCAGTAACACTGATTGACTTCTGACTTATGCAGGATCATTCTTGTTATCAATAGCAGGCTACATTGTGGAAATACCGTAATACTGCTCAGGATTGATAGAGCGTAGTTCTCATGCTGAGCCAGGCTAAGTTTAGTATTTTGAAGGTTTTGTTTTGTTTTTGTGTTGTTTTGGGGGAAGGAAGAGGGGGTTTATTTATTTATTTATTTTCCAGATTGTGTGACCTCATTTATAAATTTATTGGGGTTTTGTTTGTTTGTTTGTTTTTAAATATACAAACTTATGCTGGTCTTGTCTTCACAGTAAAGTTGAATCTACTTTTATAGAATCAAAAAAAACTTTATATAAAGTAGGTCAAGCTTTGAACAGTGAAGGGAGCTTTTGAAGGACATACTACTCAGCAGTAAAACTTGTAAAAGTGATGATTCAGATTATTTTTGTCTCTTTTGAAGTCTAATCTTCTAAGCTCTTAGCTTGGTGATTTTTTTTTAAAAAAATTTTATGATTTTCAAGGTCTGCCCTCCTTGCAAAGTTCAGAAGCATGTGAACATTTTTTATGCATGCCTATCTGTGTTCATAAGTGCATTTCTCATTCAGCGCATAGATTTGGGCTGCATAGAGAAGGAGGCTGTGTTGTTTAAGTCATCTGACTCATTTATTACAGGAGTTGGAAGGCATATAATAAAAGAGGCAGGGGAAGTAGAGAAATGCAAAACTGAAAGGAACGTTTCATTGCCAAGGAAGCTGGAATTTTCTCTGCTTCTGTCACCAACCATGTTGTGATACTACTCAAGTCACTAAGACCAAACTTTTCACAATAATTGCAAAGAGCCTGTTTTACATTTTTTTGAGGTTTCTTTGGAAGAAGTACTGAATATTCTCAGGTGTGGATGAGGTCAATGGGAGCTGTGGTTTCAACATGTAAAATCTTATCTGATGAGAAATACAGTGAAAACTGAAACCGTTGACATCTCAAATTGCGTACCTAAAGTTTAATGAATGTGCCTCAATTTCCCCTCTGTAAAATAGGAGCAATACCTGCTCTCCTAAGAGGGGTGTTATGAACATGGTATTTTGTGAAAATACTATAGTGATAAACACCATAAAACCCCCCCATAAGGAAATCAAAATTTCTATAGTCTGAGCAGGAACTGAATAGTGGTTAGTAAATAAGTCACAGGATATGTTGAGCAATGAAGATGAAACAGAATATTGAATAGTTGTTTGCTCAATGAGCAGTACCTGTCTCATGCACTGAATGAGATTGGTCCAGTAGAGGAAATATGTGATCAGGTATCATGAAGCACAGGCACAAGGTGGCCAAGTTAAAGTTGCACAGGTAACCTTGATCCTGGCTTTTCCTTAATTTTTTGAGAGCCTGTCTGTGCAATATATATATATATATATATATATATATATATATATATATATCACACTCTCTCACTATTTTTAATGCAGATTAT
>NW_005842740.1:0-15879 GCF_000455745.1 Alligator sinensis
GAAGTGCTCATGTTATAGATATCACATGTGTGAAGGGGAAGGAACAGAGAGAATCAGACAGAGAGAGAGAAGTATTGAGTTTGATTTGCACTCAAAGTAGTGTCTACCCTAACTATTGTAACTTTGGTGCTAAAAGTTTAAAGTGAGCTAGCCATTCCTGCCCTCAAGGAGAGAATGAAGAGTGCATGCCTTTGCTTCGCCTGTTCCTTCCCCTTTGAACGCTGTCATCCGAATTATCCCCACCTATAGCTCCTGGACTCCTAGACCCTTTTTTTGGCTGTAACAACCTTACATGGGCAGCAAGGTGCAGCAAAAAAGTTTTCTTCTTGATACAGCACAACAGCTTCAGGGATTTGCAGAACCATATTCCAATAGTATAAAAAAGTGAGTTCCATAGCAACAAGTCATACCATTCTTGGCACTTCAGAACTCCCAAAGCCAGAGGACCAGCTTGTGCTGGGTTTAAGAACTTCAGTGCATGTGTCACTGATGTCCACAGGCTGCACTCAGGACAGCCAAACACAGGAGACCTGTGAGAAAGAAGTGTTGGCATCTATTTAATGTGCATATACCTTGGAAAGGCAGTTATTTCTTGAAAACTTTGGTCGGCATTTGCCTGACTCCAAACTTCTAAGAGATGTTTACCTTGCCATGCTAAGGAACAGGTCCACTAGCGAATGTCCTGTTTGGACTGGCTCTTCCTTCAAGAGAGATTCAATTGGCTCTGCTATCCGTGACCAAAGAATTTCAGTCCACTGGTCATGACAGCATCCAAACACACTAGTCAGCAGCTTCAAGGCTTGCTTGATACGAGAGACGGAGCTGGATTTAAGAGACTCTTCAATGTGTGCCATTATCATTTGGGCACACATTGGCCAACTGCAGTACTTCATGCTGAGAGGGCTAGTTGTTTCGGACTGCAGAGAGAAAGTGAGAATATGCACTAGGAGCCGATTGACAGCTGAAGCCACAAACAGGCTGGGGTCTCCCTGCAGCATGAAGATCACATCAATGGCTCCTGTATTGATGAAAGAGAGCACAGCGTTCAAAATAAGTTTTTCTGTAAACTGGAGACCTTCTTGCAATCCCATATGTCCTAAGAGTACATCACATGGAAAAGAATGCAACATGAACATAAAAGACTAAACATGCAGTGATTGAGAAGTCAATGAATTAGCACAATGGCTTACTGCTTCCCTTATAAAATGTGTTTTCCAAATATAAGTGCATATGGGCTGTAATCAGATTATACCCATAATTAAATCTTTTTTTGGGTTGGGAGGGAATGATTTCAGAATCCTACAATCTGCAGAAGTTTGTGTTTGGATAGTTCTTTTGCAGTAGTTATGCCCTAGAGAGCATCATTCCTTTTGTTAAAAACAAGGAAGTAAAAATGACTGGTTTTCATCATCAAAAATGAAGGAAGTGCAAAAAGTAAACCCAAACAGCAGAAACTGAAGGCTTCCACATTCTCAGGTGATACTAGAAACTCACTAACAAAAAAGTAGTTCAACATAAATGTGTTTCATCTGATAGCATCTATGAAGGATTAACTCCAGCAAATGGTAAATTAGATTGAGAGGTGGGTTGCAAAACACGGGCCCAGCCCTCCATACCTTCTCTCACCTAAGCGGGTCCTACTTACTCACATCATCTTACTGAAGTCAATGGAACTGCTCAAGTGAGTAAGGTATACCTGTACAGGTAAGTTTGCAGGAATGAACCCCTATCAAATTTCCCTAAAGCATCATAGTCTTGTACTCCCCCTTCTGGTAATAATTACAGATAACATGTTGGCATCCTTCTGATAAACTGTTTTTACTCTGCCCCTGAGGAAGTTTGTATTTGTCCATCCAACATGTGCTATTTTTGTACTGAAGAACCTTGAAATATATGTCTGATGAACAAAAATAAAGCAAAGTTATTTTTTATAAAGACGTGAACGGTTTCTGTCCTCGTTTCCTCATTTCCTTTCCATTTTGGAAGGAAAATGGCATCTACAGCATCATGTTTTGACTCCCCCTCTCAAGCAGCCCCCAAGCAATGGGTTAGAGAGGCAGATACAAAGGACCAAGACAGGCAACACTCACCACTGCTGCACAGGAACTGGATGGTGCTCTGGTGCCGCACCATGCTACGCACACCTTCGACCCAGCCGCTCCGCACAGAGGCATCTTCCCACAGTGAACTGTTGATAGGCCCCTCTTCTCCGAAGAGACTGGACAAGAACTCCCCCTGCTGAGACCAGAAGAGACAGCCCTGGTAAGCAGATGCAGCGGGCAAACTTCTGGGGACGGTAGTGTGTGAGAGTCCATTTGGTAGTGTAGCTGCCTCATTACAGCAGTCTCATGAGAGGGTGCTATGGATACCTAGTGAAAATGCTTATTCATCCACAGGCTCAGCCTAAGAACAACACAAGTGTTGCGTAAAGGGACTAAGGGTTTCCTTAAGCTTTGAGGAAAAAACTCCTATGGGTAACAGTCATAGGAGTTTTCAGACTTTTTCTTATTCACAAGCATTCTCTTCCTTCCAGGGATACCGCTGAATTAGTTTTTTTCTACTGACATATGTAACAAGGGATTTAAAAAAATAGTATTTATCTCGCTTTGAGAGAGCATAAATTGTGGATACCTGTCCCTACCCTAACCATACAACTCCCCACTCCCCATACTCTATTACTGCAATTTACATCCAAGGACTCTGTAGAACTGAGGTACCGTTACCCAGCCAGTGCTGTGGGATTGCAGTGCTTTGAAGGTGAAAAGCAATGTATAAATAATGATTACTCCGTGTGCAAGATGGAAACAAGAAAGCAGGGACCGTATTAGTTAGAATTTCCACAGCACAGTGGGTTTGCAAGTCTACATTAATGTATTGGTGTTTGCTAATTTGTTTCATATATGCTAGCAAGCTTTATCTGAAGTAAACCTACTGAAAGACGCTCTCATAAGCCTACTGAGCAAAACAGTATTTAGATCACTGTTGTACTCCATGGATTTAAATGGTTACATTTTCCTCCTCGTTCCCAGATGGAAACCAGCACCCACGAGTCTGACTGTCTCCTTCACAGATTCCTAGAGCTTAAAACCAGAAACAACCACTAGAGACCATAGAGCTCCCCCAACTCTTCCTTTGCTACAGCTAATATCTGGGGTCTTACTGAAGCATATCTTCCACAAAGTTCTTTATTCTTTAGGCATAGCTGCACTTCTTGTTCCTAGATGTTTAAGATGTGTACTGGGCTGTATTAAAAACCTGTCATGTGGGCCCAGAATACCAAAAGATCCAGCTCACTGCACTGTTGCCCCGTCTTTAATAATTACAGGCATCCCGCATCTTACGCACATTTAACTTGCGTGAATTCAACTATACGCGGGTTGTGGGGGCTTGAGTCTGCACGCGGCGCTACCGCTTACCTGGAGGCCTGGCCACGACCACGCTGCCAGCAGTGACTGCCTCTGCCTCCAAAACCTCCCGCCGCTGCCACGGGGCCATGCCTGGAGCTGTGTGGCCAGCCGCCGGCCGTGGTGGTAGCCAGGCAGCATGCAGCCATCTCCACCACCACCCTGCGCCGCTGCCGCCAGCTGCACAGCTCTAAGCATGGCTCCGTGGCAGGTTTTAAAGGCAGAGGCAGTCACCGCTGGCACGGTAATATGCGATTTCACTACATGCAATTTTCACCTTTACGCGCTGCCTTTAGAGGGTAACCCCCGTGTAAGATGCGGGATGCCTGTACTACTCTGCCAGTCTTCTCATTTGTAAATTTTATCAGAAGCAATTTATATTCGCGTCAAGATTTTCATCAGTGACCTGGAATTGTATCGGGCATAACACTATCTCTGTAAAACCCCACTGAAAGGGACACCTGTTTGAAGGTTCCTCAGTAACAACTACTACTTTTTGGAATGTGTCAGCTAGTTCTTGCTCCAGTTAGCATGCAATTTAAAAACTGTCATTTTGAACTATGAATAAAGTCAGTGGTATGTGGTGGTGGGTTGAATGTGTCAGTAAAACCTCTTATGTCCTTACAGTTACCTTCATCAACCAAACGTGCAGTCTCCAAGAATGGAATCAGGTTTGTTTGACAAGGCCCATTCTTTAAATGTCTTGATCTCCTGCTGACCGCCACCCTTACAATATTAGTAGGGGTGCACCAATTAAGATTTTTTTGGCTGATATTGATGGCCAATTATTAACCAGTCATATCGGCCAATACTGACCTGATAGCCGAAATGCAGCCCAGCAGCTTGGAAAGCAGCATTCGGTCAGTAAGTCTGTGGTGGGGAGGAGGCATGGAGGGGGGGAAGGGGCATGGTTGCAGGGGGACAGACTGAGGCCCCCACAGTGAGGGAGAGAGTGGAACTGGGGCGGGGCAGGCACTGTCCAGGGCATGGGATGGAGCCAGGGGTAGCATGTGTCCCTGGGGTTTGTGCGCAGGGCTTGGGCAGGATGCCTCCTGTGGGCTTGGGCCAGGGGCTGCGCCAGCCTCTTCCCAGTGGGAGGGGTTGGGCCATGGCTGTGCTCAAGGAGATCAGGGGTGGCGCTGGCAAGGGGGTGCTACAGTGAATTTTGGGGTGGCTGCAACCCACCCCATAGTGTCCCAGCACCACCACCCACCCTGCCCTGGCCCACCCCGAACACAGTCCTGGCCCAGGCCCCCTGCTGGGAAAAGGCCAGCACAGCCCTTGGCCCTGAGCTTCAGCAGACAGCCCACCTTTGCTCTGTGCACAAATCCGGAGGGCACACGCCTCCCCCAGGGGTGCATGCAGTAGTGTGGAGCTGCCCCCCTTTCTACCCTCCCATGCTTCCTCCCCCCGGCCCGACAAGCTGCCCCATGGCTCCATCCCCTCCCTGCTTGTCCTCGGCTGGCCAGCGCCTGTCCCTGCCCCTCTCTTTCCTTCACTGTGGGGGTCTCAATCTGCCCCTTACCAGTCGGACACTGCTCTCCAAGCTGCCAGGCTGCATTCCTGGCCTCGTGCATGCTACGGCTGCACACATGAATGCAACATTTATCGGTGACATTATCAGCTACCCCAGCCAAAAAAGCCAATTGTCGATAATGTCAATTTTCCTTTTATTGGTGCTGAGCTGATATGGACCAATATATCAGTGCACCTCTAAACATTAGCACAAAGTTAGTACTCTTCTAGTCTTCCAGTTCAAGATTTATTGAAAATGATCCTTAACCCAGGAATCCCCACAGCCAACTGTTTTTGGGGTCTCTTCTGTACAGGTTACCCAGCCCCAGTCATTTCAACATATTTAATCCAGTGATGCTGCATAACATTTTTCTTAGTTACTAGTGGACTAGATAGGACTTTGGCATTCTTCTGTGATACGAATACATCCTCCTTCTCACCAAATACAGAACAGAAATTTATTGCATGTCTGCCTTTTTTGCATCATTAATACCTATTTTATCATCTATTCTTAGAAACTGATCTGTATCATTGCTAAGGATCATTCTGTCCCTAATATACGTACTTAATCTCTTTCACATTGCCTTTAGCCCTGCCAGCCATGGATTTTTCCCTGTTGTCTTCAGCTTTTATTATACATTGGAAGGAATGAAGCGTGGATAACTGATATGGACAGTTATCTATTCTCCAGTTTTCTGTGTTTTATGCTACTTTCTTTTCTTTCCAATTGTTGCCTTCATTATATCACTTAAACAGGATAGGCTTTCAGCCAAAGTTATCTTTGAGTGAAGAATCACAGGTCCTTAACCATGGTGTTATTAACTTCTAACAAGAATGGCCAAATTTCACACATCTTTGTCCCAACCCTTTCATCCCTCCCTTCTCACCACAATCAATTTTGCGTATAACTCTGTACAGCTCTGAGCAGTTGGCCTTTTTCTGGAGCCATTGAGAGAGTCTTCTCACAATGAGTGTAATCAGACTATGATCACTGGGACCAATGCAGCTACCTGCTTCCAGTTCAGTGACTAGTTTCTGTCTTTACCCATCATAAAGACATCCCAAATAGTTACCTCATCCTGAGTGCATTAGAGTACTTTAAACTCTAATGATGATTTCCTATTAACTGTAGGAGACCTCCAGGAAGTATCTCAAATTAAAGAAGCCACAACATTTTTTCTTTCCACATACTCTAGGTAGGTACTAAGAAACACTCATCCTGTTCTTAGGTCTACCATGCTGGTCTATAACAAAACCCCACCGGTATCCCCCTCCCCATTGCTGCATGCAAATATATTGGTTTGTTTGGAATGACATACATATGAAGAACTGAGGAGATGCAAAGTTGAGAGTCGCTGAAGACAATACTCCTATAAGAATGTGAACAGTGTACTTATCCTATGTCAATGAAAGAAAACAGCACGTGTGGTAGTCACACACATCACCATTACACAATCCAGTTTGGGGGTGGCACTTTCCATGTCATTACTTCCTCTCCCAAGGATCTGACAGCTGTCCTGTATATGCAACCAGCTGGATGCAAGGAGCTGCTTTTACTGCTTTCCACCCCCATGTCCCCCCTCTCCCACTCCAACAATATTTGAACGATTTTTCTTTTGAATGATGTTATATAGAAAAAGCAGCTAGACTATGATAGCATTGCATGCAGGTTTAATTTGCAGTCTGAAACTAGTCCCTTGACTCACCTGCAAGTGCTGGAAGCAGCTTTCAGAGGCTGCAAAAATCCCTGTTAACCTCAGAATAAAGGAGACAATGCTGGGACTTGGGTCTTCCAATTTTAGCACACAGGTGACAAGCTCTGTCAAGCACGGATTCTCCTGTAAGAGCAGCAGGCTGGATTCTGTGGAAGAAATATTATCCGTGGGAGATGGAGCGACACTTGGTTATCATTTCTAAGAGATGTCTTTTTATTCTGTCCTAGAGTTTCAGCAGGCTCCCGTAAAGCCAGAACATAATCATTTAGTTATCCATTAGCAACACCTTGTATATTTAGAAAAAAATTAGGATGTCTATATGGGTGCTTTGAATGTGGGGGCGCTTTAATTGGAGCACCCAGAGCGCTGTGTGTGTCAGTGTCTCCGCGCTTCAAAATAGCGGTGCGGGTGCTTTATATAAAACTTGTCGAACGAGCTTTAGATAAAGTGCCCCCACCGGCATTTTAAAGCACGTGGACACCGATACACGAAATGCAGAGGCTGGCTGGAGTGCGGTAATTACATTGATTAATCGAGTCTGCTCTGACGCACTGTAATTACAGCATGTCGGACAGCCTCCACACCCGCATGTAGGCACCCTTAAAGCATGAACCCTTTCACAGGCTTTCAGTGACATCTTATGAAGAGCAAGGATCGCAGCCCATCAGGAGATAGCACAAAGACAATAAAGATTTACTGTACAGCTTTTTTTTTTTCACTAATTCCCATGCGAAAGCACCCCTCCACTTGCAAGGTGCGATCAGCCAAGGGCAAGCAACCGTGTTATTTATAATCTATAGGGTACAGCCAGGCGTTGTGCCCTACACACTGTCACTTCTAAAAAGTGATATTGTTTGGGTTTTATCCCCTCGTCGTTCATCAGCCGTAAGCAACGTTCGGCAAACCCCAGTTACCTGCTTCCGTCAGCGCCTTAAACCAGTCCAGCATCTTCTCTAAACAGGTGTCGTCGGAGACGAGTTGCCTGGCGTCGGCCAGAACGGCGCAGACGGCGGGCAGGAGCCGGGCGCACTCCCCGTCCATCCTGCGGCCTCCCGGCCAAAGCAAGGCAAGGGACAGATGCAAACCCCCCACGCGGGGCTTCTCACCACCACTGCGGCCTGGAGGCGCAGGATGGACCTGCCCCTGCTGCGAAAGCCCCCGGCAGACGTTACATTTGTGGCGGGGCTGGTTCCAGGGTCGCCTGTGTTATCCTGCGAGACCCCCCCTCTCCTTGAACTTCTTGGTGGCTGGGACCCTGCTTTGCCCCGAGGACCAGCGGGTACGACGGGCGGCCCAGGGCGCGCGATAAAGGTGACGGCGGCCCGGCCCCGGGGAGCAGCACGCGGCGGCTCGTCACCAGGGAGACGCCTGGCGCCGGCGCCCACCGACTTCCGCCCCGCGGCCGCAAAGCGCGCCTGCTGCCCACTGCCGTAAAACTGTCGTAATGCGCCGCGGAGCGCGGCACCTGGCCTTCCCCCCGCCCGGGTTGCCGCTCCGCCTGCGGCTCCCGGCCTGCTCTGCCGCTCCGCCTGCGGCTTCACGCACACAGATAGCACAAGATATATATGTGTGTGTGTTTGTAGATGAGATTTTTAAAATTTTTAATTTATATTTATCACAACTTGTTTTGGGTAGTTGGGATTTTTTAATTTTAATTTATATTTATCGTCTCTACCTTTTTCGGGTAGATGGGATTTTTTTATTTTAATTTATATTTATCACCCCTACCTTTTTCGGGTAGATGGGATTTTTTTTTAAGTAACGCAGAACTCGTGGTTCGGAGATGATAATTTTTATTAGACCCGCTGAGAAATTTCAAACCAAAAATATTTTATCTTTCTCTGCAAGCTTCCAGGCTTACGTGCCCTTCATTAGGCTCAGGGGAAGTTAAAAATGGTAAAAAGTCCCCGCGTGTAGGAAATAAACGTCATTTTTGCACAGAGGGAGCTGGAAATCTGTCCCTCTGGGTCCATGAGAGACATGCACATGCACTTCTTTGCATGTCTTTGGGTAGATATGATATCTTTTATTAAAAAGGCAACCAGGACTCGTAGTAGAGATGATGTCTTATTAGGCCAACAAGATTTTTGCAAAAAAAATGTCTTTAATTTGCAAAAATCTTGCTGGTCGAATAGAAGATACCATCTCTACTAAGAGTCCTGATTGCGTTTTCCTCTAGACCAATACGGCTACAACCTGGATACCTGACGCATGGAAGATACCTTTTATTATGCACACACATATGTGTGTATATATGGATAGCGCACGTTTTTGTGAGCTGGAGCTCACTTCATCAGGTGTCCTGAAAGGGCTCCAGAAAGCAGAGTATAGGAGAGAAATTAGAGTACAAAAGACAAGGGAGGAGCAGGGGAGACAGCAGGAGAGGAGAGGGGCTCAGTGCTGGGAGAGACAAGCAAACAAAATGTCAAACCCGTAGGAACCCAGGGGTTCCCAAATCACCCACGTAGAATCCATGGTCTCCATTTAAACCATACTTAGCACAGTCCAGGTTTGTTTGTTTTTTAAATATACGTGTGTATATGTGTGTGTGTGTGTAGTTATATATATAGTTCTATATATACAGTGCTTTCCTTCACCCACCTTAAACCGCATTTAAAACCCGCACACCCATTACAATAGACACACCTGCGCTCCCACACACCCATCCGCAGTCCTTTCCCTAACACAGTCTCTTAGTTCTCGTCCCGATGTTCAGTCTGTGGACGATTTGTTGCTCTGCAATTTCCCATTCAAATCTGTTTTCCAAAGTTTGCTATCTGAGATCAGCCCCCCTCCGGTCGGTGACGGCGTGCTCGGCGAGGTTCACCGTTCTGCCCCAGGCTGGCGTGTCTCTGCAGCCGGTGTCGGCGGCGGTCATTCGTTCTGCAGTGTCGGGATCGTCCAGTCTGTCCAATGTAGACGGCAGAGGAGCGCTGTAGGCAGGTGAGGGTGCGTATGACCTTGGTGCAGTTGCAAGCGAATGAACCTCAGATATCAAAATCTGTATTTTTTTGGTCAGTGATGAAGATGTGGTCTGGACTGATGTTGGGGCACAGGAGACATTTGGGTCCGTTGCAAGACCTGGTGCCTCAGTGAGACTGGGGGCTGGATAGCCTTTTGTTTGAGACGTGCCACTTGAGGTTGGAAGGCTATCTAAGCCAGGGCTGGTTTGTCCCACAACTACTTTGACGCATCATCCTTTTGCAGGAAGGGTTGGAGATCGTTAATGATGTGTCTAACCTAACTTCGGACTAGCATGGCTAACCCTGTCTTCTTTTGGACAGCCAGACCCAGAGAAGCTTTGGAGGATCCACGTGATGGCACTGTTGCTTCGCGTTCATGAGCAAGGCTGCCTCTTCCATGTCCTTCCTTGCAATAATAAATGTTACTCTTATTTCTACTGGGTTTAGACTTGGTTGCTTTTCATTTTGTTCTTATTTTAATATAGTCAGAGCCCTAACATGAGTGCATCTCGCACAACTATGCATCGTGCCTCTCAGCTATTGCCTATTATGAGAGACAGCTCTCTCCCACACAAGCCTGAGGTTATTTTCCCGCTCTGATTATAAATTATCTACACCAGAAACGTGGGATTTGGAAATCCAAGTTATTGAAAGTGATGTTTAAGCGTGTGGTACAGTTAGCTTTCTTGCGGCTTTTTTCATTGCTCTTGTCTCATAATAGCTCCCACACTTGGCTAAAGACAAATGAAAGGTATATGGGGGTATATTCCTATGGAAATATAGATTTTAAATCTTAATACTTTAATTCTCTTATGCACTTCCCATGTTTCAACCCAGAAGGGACTACATTTCAGCGGGGGCAGAAAGATCTTTGTGTATGTTGCATATCTTTCTGTTAGTTCCTTTAGGAAAGCTTCAGGAAAAATGGATAATAGATCAATGCAAAGTATTATCACTGTTGCTCGTTTATTAGGTTTTCTTTTCTGTACTTTATTTAATCAAACTCACAAGAAATCACACCACTAGCCTGTACAGGCCCCTCCAAGGAAGCAGCCGAAACCATCTCAGCCCGGGAGGAGCTTTGTGTTTCAGCGTGAGCGTGCAAGGGTCCTGGTTTAACAACTGCAGAGTGGAGGCAGGGGCGTGCAAGGGGGTTTGTTCTGGGAACGGGGCAAGCCTCAAGCCCTGGGAAAATCCCAAACTGGGGATATTGTAACACAACTGAAACAACAGTACAAGGGGGGGCTCTCTCTGCCTTCTGGCTTTGAGTCCTTAAGGCAGAGGTTCCCAAACTATGGGTCGCTTCCGTCCCCATCCAATGCCAGCGGATGGGGCCAGGCTGAGGAAACGGGGCCAAAAACAGGGTCCTGCAGAGGAGACGTTTGGGAAGTACTCGCTCACACCTTCGGGTTGCCTCATCGCAGCGGGTGCCAGAAATCACACCGAAACCAGGCCAATCCCCTGACTCCTGGAGCTGGGGGTTTGGCAAAACCACCTGCTCTTGACCCCCACCCCCAGCAAAGACCAGTGAGTAGCTCTGGAGCCAGGGGGAGCCCTCCTTGCAGCCATGGCCCAGCCGACCCCACCCCCGGCTCTAGCTGTGCATTGCAACTCCGGGCAAGCGCACGGTCGTCGCCTCCAGTCCTCACTCCGGGCGCCGCCACGCTTGGCCCGGGCGCTGCGGCCTAGCCGGGTTGCCATGGAGACGGCGACCCGGAAGTGCCGTGCCCCTGTGTGGAGATGGCCCGGCCCGGCCCGGCCCGCACTGGAGACCCCCGGGTTGGGCTGGAGGAAAAAGCATCCAAGACTCGTGGTGGAGGGATGTCGTTTGGTAAATTTTTTTGCCAAAAAATGTAATTGCAAGCTCGTGGACACAGGTGAGCTCTTGCATTAGGCCAACGTGATTTTTGTTAAAAAAAATCCCCCACTTTAATGTGGAGATGGCCCGGCCCGGCCCGGCCCGCACTGGAGACCCCCGGGTTGGGCTGGAGGAAAAAGCATCCAAGACTCGTGGTGGAGGGATGTCGTTTGGTAAATTTTTTTGCCAAAAAATGTAATTGCAAGCTCGTGGACACAGGTGAGCTCTTGCATTAGGCCAACGTGATTTTTGTTAAAAAAAATCCCCCACTTTAATTACAACCTTTAAAAAAAAAAAAAAAAAGCTTGGAATTAAAGACATTTCTTTGCAAAAATCTTGTTGGTCTAATAACAGAGATCGTCTCTGTCCACGAGCCGTGTTAACAGCTTGCAATTAAAGACATTTTCTGGCAAAAAAATCTAATAAAAGAGGTCGCCGCTGTCCATGAGCCCTGATGGCTTTTTCCGCTAGACCAGTACAGCTGTCCGGGCTCGTGGACAGAGGTGATCTCTTTTATTAGACCAACACGATTTTTGTAATAAATAAATAAGTAAATGAATAAAAAATCTTTAATTGCAACCTTTCGGGCACAACAATTTAAAAAAAAAAAAAGTTTGGAATTAAAGGCATTTTTTTTTTGTTGGTCTGATAAAAGAGATCGCCTCTGTCCACGAGCCTGGACAGCCATATTGGTCTAGAGGAAAAAGCAGTCGGGGCTCGTGGACAGAGGTGATCTCTTTTATTAGACCAACAAAAAAAAAATTCTTTAATTCCAAGCTTTAAAAAAAAAAAAAAAAATGTTGTGCCCGGAAATTTGCAATTTAAAGAATGTTTTCTTTTTACAAAAATCTTGTTGGTCTAATAAAAGATATCGTCTCTGTCCACAGACCCGGATTGCTTTTTTCTCTAGACCAGTACAGCTACAACCGGGATACTTAAAGTCTTAACGTAGCATCAGAGCATACGAGCTGCCATCGGCTGGGCCAGTCTGACTTGCCCCCGGCTCCTGTCACGCCCGGGCAGAGAGCGGGTGCCGAAGGGGAGGGTGAACCGGGTCTGACTGTGTTTCCCCCTGTCCCTCTTTCACTTGCAGCCTCCAGGGCTGAAGGTTTAGGAGGCTGTGGTTCAGAGGCCGTGCCTCTAACTCCCATATTCAATAGCGACTGATGCCCCTTTCCTCCAAGCTGGCCAGTCCCTTCTTGAACCTGGCAGTGCAGTGCGGCTCCACCACATCTGGTGGCAACTGAGTGCTACCCATTAATGGCACGCTGTGTGAAAAAGTTTGGCTCAGTTTTAAACTTACTAGTTTCATTTTGTGACCCCCTAGTTCTTGTATTATGTGTGAGACAGTAAATAATAAATCCCTGTTGAGTTTCTCTTCACCATTTAGTATTTTGTAAATCCTTATCATGCCCTCCACTCAAGTTTCTCTTTTCTAAACTGAATAGGTCTAGCCTCTTTAGTCTCTCCTCGCGTGGATGCCTCTCCGTACCGCTAATCATCCTTGTTGCCCTTCTGTGGACCTCTAGCTCTGATATATAATTTTTAGATGTAAGGACCAGAAGTGGGCACAGTATTCAAGGTGTAGGTGCAACATAGATTTATAAAGAGGCATAACAGTACTTAGTTTGCAAGTATTGCAAACATGTTTAATCAGTTATCTTTTATCACCCCAATAAATCCTTGCCTCTCATAATTTCTGGACACTCATGGCCACAAAATCACTCTTACACTACCAGCTCTTCATTTTTCACTCATTTTTTTAACTCTGGAAAAGTACTAGAGTGCCTTTTCTGTTGCAAACAAGGTTCTTTGGGTAAATCTGATATCTTTTATTAGACCAACTCAAATAGTTGGAAAAATTCTTCATAGCAAGCTTTTGGATATAAATACCCTTTGTCAGGCAGAGGAAGCATCTGCAGTTGGTGTGCGCACTTCCTGGATGGGATGAATAGTAAAGAAGCCAGAGGCTGGTATGCAAGAAAGGCAGTCAGTGACGATGTAAATTGAGGAGTCAGTTTTCTATTGCAAAGAACTCGAGAAGACCACAAGAGGTCAGAATGGTTTTTAATATGCTGGTTTCCTGTTTGACACTTGTGGGTTTATCTTGTGAATCATGTTTACACACCTCACAGTGCTAATGTTGCGTGGCACCCCGAGGCATCCTTGAAAGTATCTCCAGGCATCCTGAGAATTACTAATCTACAGGGATGAATGTGGGGCAGAGATATATTGGTCTTAAGTGCATACATGGCCCTGATCTCCACAGCATCCAAATAAATACCTGACAGTCTTAAATATATTTGTTATTTCCTCTCCTTGTGAGGTAGGGAAGCGATTAAAGCCTCAACTCAGAGAATGGAAACCAGGGGTTCAGCTCTTTCTGCAGGGAATACTATTTATATTAAACATTAATTGGATAAAATATATCACTTGGTGCCTGAATCCTCCTCCTTCTTCAGCCACAAATAGTTCTATACACAGTTGCACAACAAGGGTGGAGGATGCTCTTGCCACACACAATCCAATATCCCTCGCATCCTGGCTGAGGGCTTTGAGTCACTGAGCTATCAGAGAAAAGGTGGGTGGCAACAAACCTAGTGATGATGAGGTTGTTTTAAGAGAGATAATTACTGCTTCTTCTTGAGAGGGATGACTTGGGGGCTTAATTTTAGGAGAGTGCTTTAGGCTGGGAATCCTGACCTGACACAGACTCTTCTCTGAAGTGTGGGGTTAGGTGTCTAAGTCCCAGAAAGGAGCAGGATTCAGAGAGGTAACAGGGAGGTGGCTCTACATGGAGCAGCTATCTTTGTACCTCCTCCCCAGGCAGGGTCCAGAGCTACTGTCTCAGCTGTACCCCCTCAGTTAGGCAACTGATAGGATTTAGGACCCCCCTCCTTGCTTCAGGATTGAGTAGGTGGTTCTCTGCCCAGCATTTTGGTTGCTGTGAATCTCCTTCAGATGATTAAGTCTATATGCACTGGATAGGGAGTTTAGGCATTTTATGCAGAGCTATGGCCTCCACTGAGGGTCCAGCACCTAAAACTTAAGTATTTCCATTGCTTAGCATTGCACCATCTAAGTCCCTTTGTGGAGCTAGCTCTAAGCAATGTGTCCAAGGACTTATGGGGAATCGGTGGCAGAGCAGGGAGTTAAACCCAGGTTTCCTCAGGTGTCAGACTAGTGGGCTAACTCCTGGCACCATCCTTCCTCTCTGTCTTGTAATGCTGGCTCTTCTCCTGACTCATTGAGTATTTCGGGTCTCAGATCACGTAAATTCTTTGTTTCTGCTTCCTTGGGCACATCCCCACAAGCACACAAATACAGTTTGCAGTGCCGCAAACCTGTCTGTGGCACTGTAAACTGCATGTGCTGCACATGCACGTTTGCTGTGTTGCTAATTTGCAGTGCGGTGTGTTGGGGTTTTTTTGACACTGGGATCTCCTGGTGTCAAATGAAAAAAAACTCCAGAAAAAAAGTGGGATGGTGCACATGGTGGCAGCATGTACCACCTGAAACCAGAGCCTGGCCAGTCACAGCCATGTTCTAGCTGCTGGCCAGGCTCTGTACATCCAGGTCACTGCCACTGCAACCCCGGGAGGCCCCCAAGACCCCAGGTAAGGCTGCTGGGGCCAGCCCAGGTCCTGGCCTCAGCTTCCTCTACCCCACCCAGCACAACTTGCTGCACACCAGAGCAAACGTGCAGGGGTGTTCCCCAGGGACAAGGACAATATCTGCCCCTCAGAGTTCTTCTGAGGTTTGCTTATACAGCACTTGAATATGTGAAGCAGCCTAAGTGCTAAGGTATAAATACAAACTTAAGTAGGCACCCAGTATTCTCCAGTCATATACAGTCATCGGTACAGAGTACTCACCCTGCCTGACTCAGTAGCCCCCACTATAGTGTCATCCTGAACCACAAGAGACTCAGGATGACTCTCCAGAAAGCCTCTTAAGTGGGTGGGGTTTAGTTAATGCTGTGCTAACCTTTTCTTAATATCACATCTTGAATATCACATATTGCATATTGATGAGCACTTTAATTTAGTTACTTATGAAATGTAGAATTATTTGACAGGCTTTAAGGTATATCATGCCCTTCTCTAAAACTAAAGGCACTGAGATGGCGGCATTCAGACATGCAATTGGCTTCTGTGCCCAACCCACCAGTGATAAAGTATCAAGGGAAGCATAATTGTGCTTACAAAATAAGCATGTGAGTGTTCTTTAATGAGAAATAAGATTTCTCATCAGGAAAACTTTAGAGAGTCTCTGGGCATTTATAGCTTACTTTATAAGTTATTGTTATGTTACTGCCTTTGATGGAATCCAGCAACCTGCATTGTCTTTTTTGTTTTGCACCTATTAATCCTATCTTGTGCTGAGAATGAATAGCTTTGTTGCAACCAGGTTTTCAAATTCAT
>NW_005842740.1:15889-38605 GCF_000455745.1 Alligator sinensis
CTTAGGGAATTAATCCTAATTACAAGTCTCCTTGCAAAGTGAGACTGGGAGAATGCCCAGCTGAATTTGCTGTAGTGACTATTTCAGCCAAGATTAGTGGGATATTATTTCGGTGGGTGTATATGTTAGCCAAATGGCTAGTAAGCGGTAAATGTTATGTTGTACATATCTACCCTCAGATAGAGGACAGTGTGTCTGCAGCAACCTGTGAATCAGACATAGAGATGGTAAGTTTTTTTTTTCCCCTTTTTTAACAATACGTCTTTTGTGGATGCATAAAAAAGATCTTTTTGGTTACCAGTCCCCTTGCACACAACACATCCTTGTTGAAGTGCCTGATTGCTAAAAGATTCTTTACAAGCAGAGCTAACTATATTGTACCAGCTCAGCAAAGATTGTTCTGACATGGGGGCCCTAGTCACTGTGACCATTATCTGGGCTGTCACAATTCTTATATTTGGTCAGAGATGGTTTGTAAAATCCGTTTCTCAGTACCATCCAGGTGTGAGGTTTAAGTAGTGTGTTGAGAATATTCTCAAGTAATTGAACAAGTAAATGCCCTTTCCTGCACTGGCAAGAAGCAGCACCCACCCCGGGCAAGAAGCAAGCTCTGGCAGGTGGTGCACCCCTGTGCCTGAGACACTATCACCTAGGAGCTCCCAGGCTGGGGGCTGCACATGGACCCCTCCCAGCTGGGAGATCCAGTCAGCCACCAGGGCTCCCAGCCACAGGGGCTCCTAGCCACACATTCAATTAACAGCATGATGGGAAGCAGCTACAAAGTTATTACACATATTTTGTAATTTCTTCCTCTTTTATCACGCCATTTATTGATTGAACATTTGGCCAGATGGCCACTGAAAGCATTGCTTAATTGGTTAATCATGCCTTGAAGTGTAACACAGCAAAACAGCTTTGGTTTTGTTGCATGTACTATTCTGGGGCAGCCACTTAATTTTGGTGGGTCGCTGTTTTGGTGTGTGATCACTCTGTTTCACTTACTACAGCTTGGTGTAGGTGCTATAATGATATTTGGACTTCAGTAAAAGTAGATCATTTGGGGTGGCTGAAGGGAATTTCTAGCTGTATGTGTTTTTGTGCCCTATAGTCCTCGCTCTCCACTCAAAAGAGTTAATATTGTTCCGTTAGACAACTTCTGGATCCCCATTAAAAGGACTTCTATCTCTGTTTTAAAGTTGGTGTTGAGTTGTTTAGGACTGTGAGCATTTAAATACAGGAAGCCTTTTTTGTTTTTCTTTCAGAAATTGAAAAAGAACATTTTTCACAAACCTCCAAAGTCACCAAGTGAGTGCAATCAAGTTCTTCTATATATAACCATTATATAGAATGTGATTTGGCATCTATGTTCCTTGGACAACAAACACCTGTGATATTCTGTGGTATTACTCACTGATATGAAGCCTTCCTATCTGCGAGTTATGTTCCATAACAGGGAGAAGTTTGACTTTTCTAATACTAAGATTGAAGTTTATAGTTTTCTTTACGTCCATGTCCTAGGAACAAATTGATGAACAGTCCTCCTTCAGCCCTTTTCCTTTGTGATAGCAGACAGTTTGCCAATTTAAATTTCTGTTTGCTTTTGATTTCCTTGGAGAGGTATTTTCTCCCTTGCAGATGTAATCCAAAGTCTTGGGATCTATTACTAAAGCAGTATACACAATCATCTAAGACATCTAGGCGTTTACAGTGTTTCTATACCATAGAGGTTTTTGGAATGGTTAAAGCACTGCCATTCCATTTTTAACGTGGCCCATTCTGTATTGTGCTTCTATCCTTAAGCAAATTACCCCTTGCAATCGGGAGATCTTTCATGTCTATAAGCTGCTGATACCACTTCCACTTTTTTTTAATATAAGTTCCATTCTCAGTGAACTGAGTAAACTTGTTCTTTATCTTCCCTTCCTGGGATTTCAATAAGATGTTCAAAGGACTTCATACATACCTGATGTTGAGCCTTTTTATAAGTATGATCTAATATCTCTAACAGTGACTTTTTCTTTCTTTACTTTGCTAGGTGTAGATCAAACGCATCCTTTCTTTTCATGCAAATGCACATGCATGCTCTTTTCATCTCTCCTGAAATGCCTATGATGGCATAAACAATTTACTTTACAAGCAGCAGTTTTTATTTGACCTGTTGTCTTTGTGGCATCACCTCTGATTATGCCTTTATTGTCATCACAAAAGTTGTGGCTGACTTGCCTATGTAGAAAGGTTCTCTTCTGTTGAGCCATGCAGTATCCTTCTTGCTGGCCATCTGTATTTCCATTGATAAACCATTTTAATGTTTGAATGTATATGCCTGTTTAGGCACCATGTCTTAGAGATGGATTTTATTTCTTGCATCTACGAGCAAAGGATTTTGGGTGTAATAAAGATTTTGTGATAATTAGGTTTATATTGGGACTTAATGTATCTGGGATTCTTGAAGCAACAGATATTTCAAAAGGAGAAAGTGCTGATATACTTGTTAAAGGAAGGGCAGGATGTTTTGCAACATTGAAGTCTTTTCTGTTTTAGAGTCTCCATACAGTTCCAGCACATGCCTATATTCTAAAAAGCCTGCACTTGGGAGATCATTGAAAGGAACAGGAAACATATTCTTTGAGAGCCCAGCAGCCAAGACATCGAGGCAGATTTGGCTAGGATCTCTGCAACAAGGTAGTATAGGAATTCCTTCCACATCTATAAACTATACTTTTCAATGTACAGTGTCACAGCTCTGGTGCAGAAGGGTACAGCTGCTGTTGAATCCAGTCAAAGTTAAGCCTGCTTATCCCAGAGCTGCATTTAGCCCATGGTTACATTTTATATTTAAATATTTGCTTCAGACCCTTTTTTGAATACTCAATATTTGCAGAAATTTCTGTTCATTGTTGAATATTGTTTAACCTTCAGACTCTGGGGAAACAAACATTTATCTTTGGGTAATGCCTGGTAAAAAAAACTTATTCTTCTGTGCTTGGGTAGAATTGAATTTGAGTTATCTAATTATTGAAAGTTTACATTTTTGGTTTACTCATTTCTGTTAGAGGTTATCAGAAGCAACCTGAGCCTTTTGTTGCATTTGTTCAGAGTTAGTTTAATGTATGGTTATCTCTGTTTCCCTCCCCATCTCTGCTACCCCTTCATTACTAACAGGTATGAACCAAACTCTGAAGTCAGACGTTGAGATGGGGCACATTCGGAATAAGCTCTCCAGTAGCACTCCGGAGTATCTGAAGGAAGCTTTAGGCATGAAGAAGCCCAAACACTCACGTTCTTCTAGCAATGGTGAGCACAGTCACTGTATAACAGAGCGAACTCTTGTTCATTTAGGGATCTTGCTGTAGTAATAGCATTGGTTACTGCAATTCCAGCTTAAAGGAAAAATCAAAGCAAATCAAAATGTGCTTTGCAGAGTGCTGGCTGAGAGCTGGCTGGTCACGTGATGTTAGCTCTCTCTATTCCTAGCTGCTAAATCAGATAATGTGTCTGCCTGCCTGAAATTCTGCATAAAACATTGACTTTCATTGTTACTTCTGTCTATAAAGTGTTTTGTGTGTTACACTTGCTATGTAAAAATCAATTGGGCTTTATGAGAAAAACAAAATTCAGGCACACGCCTACTTTGTATTCCTTAGAAGTAAATTGCAAACAAAAATTGCACTTCCCTCTGAAATTTTTGTACCTGCTTATTACATGTAACGCCCAGCATTGCTATAACTCAAAGAGACCGGAGAAGTGCTTTTTTCTTTCTTTTTCTTCTATTACATTTTGTGGACTTTGAGAGTACTTTACAAGTGACTGGTTAATTTTCTTGCTTTTGTGTGAACCTTTCAGACAGCTATGGGAGGAGGAGAAATATTTTTTTAAAGGAAAAATGTCCACAAACACTGGCATCTGCAACTTGTAGCATTGGTTCTGAAATTGACTGGATTTCCGGTTGATGCTTTTCAACTGTTATTTGGTACCTTTAAGACTGCATCTCTTTCAGATCTTCTTGTGTCAAGGGTTTTCCTAATTTTGCATGTCTCTTTCTGTAGGCTACATCCCTGGAACTCCTGACTACAAAGAGAAGGAAGATATGTATGATGAGATTATTGAACTGAAGAAGGTGTGTCCATCTGCTACTTGTGTAGTAAAAGTTCTATACCCTCTTTCATCTCTGTCTTGGTACCAGGTTAAAAGGATCTGTTGCCTGTACCCGGAAAAGCCACCAAGGCTCTCCACTTAAGTGATGTTAGGGTGAAAATGAAACCCTACTTGTTCAAGGAGATATCATTGGTCTTGAGGTCTTGAAGTATACAAGATATTTGCACAACAGAATGAGCCCTGAACAAATGCTGAGCAGAACACTGAAAAGGTTTATTTAAATTTGCTTCCTTTGCAACTTGTACTCCCATAGCTGTCCCCATCCCGGTTTTATTAAATCAGTCAATTAATCTGTTGGAACATGGAAGATGGTGTGGGGCTGGTTTTGACTCCCGGACAAAGCTACAAAAAGGTACCTGGTTAGAGAAAATATCAGTAAAGAAATACCGTGACTCAGAAAACTTGTGTACAATTGCCCTGCTGTTAAGTTCTGTTCTCTTTAATCCTTTCCTAACCCTGCAGTTTCCCCTCTCACTTGATCCTAATCTAATTCAATGGTCCCTTTCTTGCTTCTTTCTTGTCATTAAGTTTGGTGATCCTCACTTGTGTCTAGGAGTGACTTGTGGGTTTAACAAAAGCTCATTGTGCCTCTGACTTTTGCCTGTCTGCAGGTCTTGGGCAGAATTTAAGGAGGAACTTTAGACTTATTTTTTATTAGTTTATTTGCTTGCTTGCTTGTTCCATATTAGACAATCCAGGCTCAGAAAAGTGAAGGGGATCGGCTGAAAACAAAGCTCCGACGACTGGAGGAGGAGAATAGCAGGAAGGATCGACAGATTGAGCAGCTTTTGGTGAGTGCTGCAATCCTTTGGCAGGGAGGTGGCTGTCCCCTTTGTTTTTCTACTTGAAGTATCTCCATGGCAAGAAGGGTGATCTTAGGTTTGAAAGAGACAGATGATACTAGATCTTTTCTGTTCTACGCATTTGAGCGCATCATTCCTACTCAACTATGACCTGGAAAAGAAAAGTTCAGTTTCAGGACAACTTATGCAAGTCATTTTGTAGATGGATTTATTCAGGAGAAGAGGATTGCCATTTTGGATGTTAAAGCTAAGCTTCCCCTCAGGAAACGCACTTAATGCGCAATATCCCTGAAGGTGGGAGGGAGCCAAGGTGCATCTGCAGTAGCTGACAGATGTGGTCCTAATTGCTCAGCTATAGAACAAATAGGAATGCTGTATTGTAAGACTGGTGAGCCTGGATAAGCGAGAAGCCTTTGGTCACTATGGGCGGCATAGAAACTTCTTGGAGATATGTGAGAAAGTATTCCTGACCAGGAAGCTGAGACAAATATCTGCAGAAAGGAGGAAGAATATAACAAAGCAGCATGTTGATTTGTCTATCTTCTCATGTAGGGCTCTGACTTTGTCCGGACTCAGGCAGAGAAGAATGATACTGGATGGGTAATTGCTTCACCACCTTCAGCTTCAATCTTTCTCCTTTCAAAATGAACTCTAACAGATAGAAAAAACATAAAAAAGATAGGAAGAGAGAATGCAGCTTAATTAGGAAACTAGGTTACTGCCGTCATTGTTATTGTCAGATATCAGAACCATAACAAAGACCCAAGATTCACAGTAGCTTAAGAAACGCTTCCTTTTTCTCTAGGTGAATGTGTTTGCATCAGTATTTTTCCTGTTATTACAGCCCTAATTTTAGCAAGGTAAATGTATATTTATGTCCTCCATTTCTTTCCCATGACCCATAAAAGTGAAGGGATAGGATTTTAAGAGGTTATGTTTTTATTTAGTGATTTCATGTTTCTCTATGAAGAGTATATGTAAATGCAGTAAAAGCTTTGTTATCTGGCATCAGTGGGGTAAGGGGGGTGCAGGTTATATAAAAATTCCAGTTATCTGAGGGCAGGGGGGTTTTGGTCTAATGTGGAGTAGTGGGGTGGGGGCATGCAGAGTGGCGGCAGCGCAGCGTGGTGGGTGGTGGCAGCAGGGAGTTTTCCCCACTGTGTGCGAGCTTTCCCCCCCCCCAACCCCTGCATCCAGCCAGCCAGCCAGAAATTCTGATTAATAGAGTGTTTTGGTTACTTAAATGTCAGTTAACACAGCTTTTACCATACTCTTAATTTAGTTGCATTTAACACACTAATTAGGCATCTGATTTGTTTAGTTCTGTCTTTCTTGAAGGATAGCACTCTTGCTTGTAATTTGTTTTGTCATGATTCATATTCTACTGAGTATTTATGGCTACATAAAATTTATAAAGAGCAAATGGGATTATGGGGAAGTTAAAATTCTGACAGTGGCATTCTTCTAGGATTGATCAGATATGTCTTTTTCTTTTGCCTAGATAATCAGTGGATTAAAGCAGAAGATTCTCAAGCTGGAACAGCAGTGCAGAGAGAAAGATAACACTATCAAGTATGGCTTTGGAGGGGCAAGGGAATGTTTTTGACTTAGGCTTTACAATCCCTTCGCTTACTTTCTCCCATTTGAACTGAATTCTTCTATTCCTTGAAGAAGATGAATTCATAGATTCATAGATGTTAGGGTCGGAAGGGACCTCAATAGATCATCGAGTCCGACCCCCTGCATAAGCAGGAAAGAGCCCTGCATAGGCAGGAAAGAGGGCTGGGTCTAGATGACCCCAGCTAGATACTCATCTAACCTCCTCTTGAAGACCCCCACTATAACCACTATTAAACTTTTTACACCCATCCCATAAATGATTAGTAAACTCTGTACATTGCCAAGGTTGCAGTTTTTACTGCTATATTCCTCATTTTTCAGCAAATTACAGACAGATGTGAAGACTACAAATTTGGAAGAGATGAGGATTGCTATGGAGACTTACTATGAGGAGGTACGTTGGGCAAGGATGTGGTTGTTGTATAGGGGAAGAGAAACTCCATTGTAGAATCTTGGTAGAAACCTTGAGCAATTTTAGATTGGTTTCCTAGCATTTCCAAGCACCTGTCAGTACATGAACATCACATTTGAAAAAAACTTGGAACAGGCTCACTTGTGAAAGCCTTTCTGAAAAGGAAAAAATTCAGTTCTAATTAAACAAGACAAGTAATAAAATGAATATACAGCCATGAGCACATGGATTAATGCTAACAGGATCTTACCCTTGTTTTCTGCCAGGCTTCATTATCTGTGCTATTACCCAAGGATTTTGCTCTCATTTTGACCTACCAGATGCTGCTTACTACATTAGCAGCATGAGCTTCCGTACATCTAAATCCTTTCCATGCCAAGTGTATGTTTCTATTAATGAAATCTATTTTCCCTACTTTACAGATTCATCGTCTCCAAACCCTCCTTGCAAAATCAGAGGCTGTGCGGAAAAAGTATGTGTTTTTCTTTTGGGCACATGAACGTGCATATGGGTTTGGTACATAATTTGTGCACATACTGCCTGATGGCAAACAACTGTGTGTAAAATGCTGTATCTCATTGTTTCTGGAGTTGTTTTCCCCTGTGGTCTTCATTGATTTCACAGCGTGCTTGTCATGTTATCTCCACTCTGTGTATTATGGGCTGTTAATAAGCAAAATCAAAGCCATCTACCTCAGTTATAGTTTTAAATTCTCATTCTAAAATCAGAAACCCCCAGGCTGTGTCTACACACACAGACGTGAATGACTGGTGCCTCCTGCGATGGGGGGCACTGTGGCAGTGAGCAGGGACCACCCATGGTGTCATTGTCATCGAGTGGGGACCTCCTGCAGCCGCTAGCAGCAGCAGAGGGGGCGGGGTGGTAAGCGGTGAAGAAGTTGAACTGTGGGGAGAAGAAGAAAGGTTTTTCTTCTATGGGGAGAAGTGTTAAGAATTAATTGCTGTGCTTTTGATTGCTCTGATTTAGCACATTGTGTTTTCAATTACTTCTAACGTTGTCTCACTGTACAGTAAAATGTATTGCTTAGTTTGAAGAAAGCATTCTGTTGCCTTAACATCTCTTCACAAAGATACTGAGGCCTCATACAGACATTCAAGTCATTGCTCTCCCAGGAGCCATGAGTGTCCAGAAGTCGAAGCTTTTTATCCCAGAGTAAAAATGGCTGCTTCAGGAGAAAAATAACCTAGGAAGAACCCATGTTCAATCACTTCCAGGAGAGTTTCTCCTGGGAGTGCAAATGTCTGTACAGGTTGACAACACAGGCTGACCATGGGTAGTCTGGGTTAGCCAAGAACTGCTGCCATCTGTTGCCAGGCAGATTAAGTGAGTCTGTAGAGCATACTGAGATGTGTGCACAGGACCCCTCCTTGGTTGCAGTGTCAGCACTGCAAGCTCTTGCCTCTTCAGAGCCTCAGCATTTGCATGTCTGTACATGTAGCTCTAGGTAAGCTTCTCTAGCAGGAGAACAAACCTGGGAAAATTCTCCCAGATCATTTGAGTGCATAGGCGATGCACTGAGATTGGCTGCCACTGCTGGCTTCTGCAGGTGGTCGCCGCTCGCACCCGCCCCCCGCCTCACCGCGAACATGGCCAGCAGCATCTGCGGGCGGTCCCCATTCTGATACCAATGTTACTAATGAAATTGTTAGATACTTGGTATTATTCATAGCTGAGGCCATTATTCTCTTTCCAAAGGAAAGTGCATTTGAATGAAAATTAATTCATTGGTTAACTGTGTACTTAAGACTGAATAGCGGTAGCACCTGAGAGATGTTGTAGTAGTAGAATAGAAAGGTGTCTCATGGGCCAGTGTACTAATCTTGACCCTGATGAAGAGAGGTAAAGATGGGTGTATGATGGGGAAAATTTCATAGCTGAGGTTAAAAAAAAAATCAATGCAACAAGTAAAAAAAAATTAATATCTATATAAAGTCCCACTTCCCATATGAGCATTTGGAGAATAACTCACAATAAATGCTATGGCATTATGCCTAGGCATTGGCCTGGATCAAAACTCTAGTGCTAAGCAAAATCCAGATTCAGAGCCAAACTGAATTTGAACTGATTTGGAAATCTCAAATCCAGATCCAAACTCTGCAGCTCACTAATTACAGTAAATCTAAATACCAACATAGTAAACCTGTCCACTGAACTAAGAATTAGCAGAACAGACAGAATTAATACTTGGAAAAAAAGAAGAAAGAAATAATAGGTCCAGTAGGGATATGATAAAGACTTGCATCTTCAGTGGGAATAGGATTGGGCCTTTTAGAAACCAGTTTTGTGGAGAGTTTAAGAATAAGACTTGGTAGTAAGATACATCATGAGGAAGTCGCAGCCCACCATTGAAGAGAGATGGGATCAGTGTCTTCTTCAGTCCCGAGGCTGTCAAACAGAGGCCTCCTTTCATCAATGTTCAGAAGTCCCGACTGAATAGAATCAAGGGCACAAGCAGATTTGCTCTGACCGTTTCCAGTAGACAGCATCCAGTAGCTTCATTGCAATGCAGAAGGAGGAGCAGAGCACAATCAGTTTTGTTATTTAGCAAGACCCTAACTGCCTTGCCCACGGTAACCAAAGAATCATGTGCTTTCAGTTGCTGCAAAGATGCAGTCTTTGTGATAGAGTGGGTTAATGAATAAATGTACCGTTTATCTTTCACTTGGCCTGGAGTCAAATTTAAGACATACGCAAAATGGGTATCATCACATCAGCTTAGATCTCTTCAGATGTTTTTCACATCATGTAGCTATGACATAATTTGCTACAACTGCAAGTTTTAGAAGTCTAATACCAGGGTTATAATAGTAACAGGACGGTGGGGAATGTTACAGGTCATGCCTGAGGTTACCAGGCTCTGCCAGGGAAGCTTACATAATGCTTGCTTCCACCTGACCGATTATAAATAATGGTTAAACCCCTGTTATTAAAAAAAAAAAAATACAAGAAAAAATCACGATAGCCAATTTAGCTGGTAGGTAGAGTTGCAATAGGTTCTGGAAGCACCTGTGTTTCAAGGAAGAGACATAACTCTAAATTCAAATTTGTCCAGATAATATCCCAGGAGATTATAGAAATGAAGATAAAGATTCAGAGGTAGGACAGAATGATGGAAACTTCCTTAAAGAAATTTGCAAAAGGTCTTTTTAGTAAAAGGAAGGCAAGGAGTTCAAGTCACCTGAGGTGGTTTTCTGAGTATCAGTGTAAGACTATTTAAATTTAATATATATCATGAAAGCAAATAACATATAAGTAAAGTTACAGTAAGAGGGCAAACTCACTAGTGCAGCCACTCAGAAGGCGGTGGCAGAGTTCTTCTATGATAAGAAAGACTAACTTTCAAAGCTGATATCACACCCACTCACAATGTGCCTGTGCTTCCTAGAATCTGCTTTAAATGCAACAAATCATTGGAATCCCTGGCATAGTTGTTTAAACCAATGGAAATTTACTAGAATTATTTTGGGGGTCATTCTGTATGTTCCTTGTGTTCCCCTGTTATGAATTAAAAACTGAAATATAGTTTATTACTTTTAGAAAAATATTTTCTTTAAAAAAAGAAATATTTTTATTTCTCCTGGGTCCGGCACTCAGTGAGTTAACAACAGACTCGCCTTTACTGCTGAAAGCCATCACAGTTGATGTAGGTTACAGGTGAAAATTAATCATTAGGTCTCTTCCTGTACTCATTTGTTCTGGCTCCAAAAGACAATGGTCAGGGCAGTCTCTCTTGATTGCACAATTGTCAGTCTTTCCTCAAGAGGCCAAAAACCGGAATAGCAAATGCTGCTGAAGGTCAGAGCTGTAGCGTACTGAAAGAGCTGTGTGAGAGAGTTTCTTATATGATGCATGTCAGCATTAGTCCTGACTCAGATTAGTGCTGTTAGTCCTGTCTTTTCTGAATTATAAATGCTCCTGCATTTTCGATGTGGGTGGAATATAAAAATGAATATTTCAGCCTACCCTTGAGCTGCAGGCCTAGCAGGACTAAGCCATTTTATTTGCTGTGTTTTTGTTTCTTCAAAAATTAACTCTCTCTAGTAACAGAGGGTTCAGTGTCTAAAGCTGGGAAGCCTCCAGGTCCTCAGTCTGGCCTGTTCTTCAGATCTGCCTCTCGATTTTATTTTACTTTGGGAGCAACCGTTCCTGTCATTCCTCATTTTCTATCTGAGACAATCCTTTAAATATCCCTTCATAGTGGTGGGGTTTTTGGTTCGGTTAGGTTTTGTGTTTGGTTTTTTTTGGTTGATTTGTTTTTTCCTTAACAGGTTTCCAGGTGTGGAGTGGGCCTAGGTTTTCATTCTGAGTATCCCATAGCAAAGACTGTCTTCCCTTCTCTCTAGTAGGCCTCCATTGTGTTGGGATGTGTAGTTTCTGCACAAGTTATTTTACGGTTCTGCTGTTATGCATCACATAAAGACCATAGAGAGTTTCTTACTGCTTCTAAGCACTGTTTGCCTGGGCTGGTTGCTGTTCAGTTGGGTCTTGCCCATACCAGTGCAAAGCAGCTGTTCCATGTGATTGAGTGCTGACAAACAAATTTTACAACCTCTAAAGAGCTAAAATTAATTTTTCCCTCTTTTCCATTAGAAAAATTAAAAACAAGGCAAAGTGGCAGCAATACAATCTAGTTTTGGAGGCTTTAAATACATGATAGGCTCTTCTGTTTCCTGGAGTTACCAGTACCATCTGCATTCTCCAAGTCTGGTTCAATTTTAGAGGTGCTTCACAAATTCACATCTTTTAAAGCAAAAAAACTTGAAAAACTTGAGTGAAAAACTTGTCTGGGGTTTTCCTTGAAAGAGAAAAGAACTTCATGTAGCTGTGAAGGCTGTAATAACATAGCTGAAAATTATATTTTATTTGTAATGACTGGTTTCTTGTTTCTCATCCACCCTTCTGTTTGTTAATTCCAGCTTGTTTATGGGCATGTGGGCACTGTCCAAGTTATGGTTCTGCTTCATTGTGCTGTGTTGGATCTGAACCCCTGCTGTTGTCTCCTGTTCCAAATACAGGTCCCCTCCAGAGGGCAAAGAGACCCAGAAACGGCTGAAAATGCTTAATGCTGCTGTCCTCAGATTAACTAAGAACATCACAGAGCTGCAGGAAGAGAACAGAAGCCTGAAAGCAGATCTAGGGCAAACACGGAGCAGCTCCCCTGCTTGCAGGAAAAGGAAAAGTATGTGCCAAAAAGCCTGGGGGCTAGGGAGTTAAACTTTTGATATGTATAACACAAATGGGAGAAAGCAGGGTTCAGAAAGACTGCATGGCAGTATGGATAAAGCTGCTGGAGGCACTGCAGAGGTGTTCTTGAAAATGGGCAATGAGTAGTCCTTTATCCCAAAAGCTTAATTCTGATTTTGTTATGGGCTGAATTACCTTTTAATTTTGTGTCTGTCGACTAGGAGTTGCTGGCAAAAGGCAAAGTTTGCAATCTCATCTAACCACAAGAATGCATTTTGTAGCTAGCAACATAACTGTTGTATTGAGAGACTGTTCACTGAATTCAGTTCTGAAAAAGCAAATGCATGTGTCATCTCCCTGTGTTATGACCGCCCCATGCATTCCTACCTGGGCCATTTCCCCCTTCTCTTCTACCCTGTCGCCTTGTTGTGCATTTTCTCTCTCATCTTGCTTGTATTCTCATCTTGGACATGTTTTGCCAACTCTCTTTGGAGTTCCTTTGTTCTTCTTCTTCCCATTCCTTTGTGGGTTTCTTCTTATACTTGCTGTTCTCTGAAGGGACAGAGGAACACCCCTACATTGACCTTGTGAATCAGGGAATGAATAGGCAGGAGCTTGACACTATGGGTTGAAGCTCTAAAGGAATTTCCTTTGAGCCTGGGCTGTGACTTGTGCTGGTGGTGGACCCAGTCAAATGTGGGTTTCTTCCATAGAGTCACTCCAGCTCCCTCCCTATCACTGAGTTGTGGCAGGCAGCTGTGGGTCACATCCCCTTGTTAATTCAGAGAGAGAAAAGGGTCCTGAGGGCAGAATCTTGTCTGCCAGCCATGTGCTTGTGGTTTTCTTATTCAAAGAGTCTGGAGGAACAAAACATCCACAGTAAAGCTTTGTTTTCCATCTTTCACATATATATATTGGACTGATATGAATGGTATAATCTGAATTCTGAAGTGCTTTGTGTAAGATGCTAGACATCTTAAGGTCCTTCTGTCTTTCAAGGCAGCCTTTCAAAGGCGGGTTTTCAGTCTTGTACTTGATGGGCCTTCTGGATGGACAGGGGCTTCCTTTCTTTCTAAGGATTTCTATCACGCCAATCCAGTTTCCTGTTTAAAACCTTGTTCCCTTCTGTAGATTACAATGAGTGGAGCAGACAGAGGCTGGTGAGACGGATTTCAGAACTGGAAAAAGTGAGTGTCAGGCACCATATGGCCATCTTATCACTGCTAGAACAGAAAATATAAGGTCACTGATCTCTGTGCTTATAGTGCCTTATCCTTCCAGGCAGCAGCTTGGCCCACTCTGGTTCACACATGTTAACATCTGCACTTTTCCTCTCTTGCTGTAATGCATTTCATTTGTATAGGTACAGTTTTAAGATTAATCTCCTTTTGATCCTGCTTTTCCTTCCTTGCTCCTAGCTTGGGACATAGCTTCAACTGATGTAAATTGGTATAGCTCAGTTGAAATCACACCAGATAAATCTCCCCTGTGTCACAGGAGCAGAACACATATCCAGTTGTTTTTTCTGAACTTCTAGAAAGTGGATGAGCTGGAGAACATGTCATTGTTGTCATTGGAAAATGGCACGTCACCGTTATCTGCTCTGCCACCTTCAGCTTCTGTACAGCTGGATCAGCCAGCTTCTCAGGAACCTGACTACCTTAAAGAGTGTGAGCGACTCCGAGTGCTGGTAAAGCAACTTAAGGGTGACAGAAGCACACTTCAGAGTCTGCTGGCCAGTAAAGAGTAAGTCCAGCTAATAAGCATAGTCTCTGCACTTGTGAAATATTTTACACCAGATTGTGAGAGGATTTCCCAATTTCAAATAAAACTGGAAAATTAGAAGCTTTTTTCCAGAGCAGTCTTTTAAAATTAACTTGTCATAATAACTTGTAAAATGCCTCCATAAGCAAAAGGAAGATTTGATCCTCAAAAATAGAAACTTCATATTTCTAAAAAAATGTTCAAACTCGCGATATTTCATCATGACTTTTATTCATCTTTGAACCTTTTTCAGTTTTGCTGTAAGTTCTTCCCATAGCATTCAAGAGGTCCTTTCTCATCTTAAAGCCATTGTTTGTTAAAAGGTCAAATGTATATTTATTTAAAATAAGTAATTACTACAGTTTTAAACAAAAAAGATAATATTTAGTGATATCAATTTTTAAATAGTAAACGATTCCTGTATCTTGCAGAAATATACATTTTGTATATTTGCTTGGGTGCTTAGATTTTCCAATATCCATACAGTTCAGAGGTGAAGCTGTTACAGCAAGCAAAGATTGAAATGGAGCAAGAACTACAAAACCTGCAAGAGAAGGGGAGAGAGAAGAATGAAAAAGAAGAGGCTTTAAGGTATCTTAACAGAGCTATCTTGCTCATTCTGAAAGAAACTGATAAGGTTTGGTATGATACCATTCGCATACTCCACAGTTCAGGATCCAGCAGGAAGTCACACAGGACTCAGGAAGCAGGAGTAAATGAGGTGTCTGGACAGAACTGTTTTGCCTAAATGATGATGATCTTGGAATAGGCTACTGGGGAAGGTATCTTGATATGGAGTGTCAATAAGGGTCTCTGTCTGAGGGAAATGAAAGACAAAGGAATGTGGTGGAAAAGCACAAGAGCTGGTTTAAAATAATCCATAAAAGTTGATGTATTGGGCTGGATGACTTTTCTGTTCTTAATGTTTCTTATGAAAAGCGAGGCTCTAGACTAGGGGTTGTTAGCGTTTTTGGGCAGTGCCAAAAACACCCACAACCTTGATGTATAAGATGTTGGCATGCCAGGGGTGGATGGCGGGGGAGCCGCGAGGGACCCGATCCTTCTTGTGGCAGTACAACTTCAGCCTCTTCGCCACCATCTGCCCCGAGGTGCGCATGCCAAGCAAAATGCTTTTGTGTGCCACACACTGGCACCCATCCTGAGGGTTGCGTAACCTTACCCTTCCATGCAGACTCCCGTAGAATCAGCAGAGGCAAAAAAATGGGATCTTGTTCCAGCTATCAGAAACTAGTGGCAAGTCAAAGTAAATCACAGACATTTGCTGCTATCTTTTTATGTATAGGTCAGTGAGTTGTATCCAGAGGCATTATTAATACTGTTAAAATATCATTGACACTTGTGACTTCGGGCTCTTGCTGATTTTAACCTACTACTGTTACTCTTTGAGCACCTGTTCCATATCTCACTATGAGAACATGCATGGGACAACAGATAATTTCTCTCTACAAGTAACTCTGTTCTCCCAAATGTAGGGAAGAAATCCAGAGACTTACAGAACAAGTGAGAGAACTGGAGTCAAAACCTGAGCAAGACAGGAGACAAATGGGAGATGAGCCCATAGAAACTCTAAACAAGGTACAATCTTGTGTTCTGTAGTACCTAAAAAGGTCTTCTGGTGTTAATATGTGCTTCCATGATGTTGTGAGAGTTGTGCAATACTTGTATGCAGCGAAAAGATCCATTATATGAAGTTAAAAAGCTGGAGTGAAGGAATTTGCCAGTAACTGAAATTACTGGTGGTTCTGATCACCTTGTACTAGAAAATATGCCTCACAATTAATACATATAGCAGCATATATGAAAAATTGTTTCCTACTCAACAGGAGAATGACGATTTTTGATATAATGACATTGTGAGAGGTCAGTTTTTAGACTATATTGTACACTGAATGTTGGATGATTTCTTGAATTCCAAGTAACTTTAGCTTTAAAACCCCCCCAGAGACTGCAATTTTGACCAGTATCTGTCCACTGCTTGAAAATACAGGCCTTGGGCTTCTAGATTGATCCATAGATTCATAAATTGTAAGGCCAGAAGGGACCTCGGAAGATCATCGGGTCCAGCCCCCTGCACCAAGCAGGAAAGATAACTGCGGGGGAGGGGGTTAGGTGACCCCAGCAAGGTGACTGTCTAGTCTCCTCTTGAAGATTTCCAGGGTAGGTGATTGCACTACTTCTGGAGGGAGCTTATTCCACAGTCTGGACACCCTGACTGTGAAGATTTTCCTAAAGTTGACCCGGAATTGATCTTTCAGGAGTTCGTGGCTGTTACTCCTGGTTTTCCCCTCGGGTGCCCTGGTGAACAGTTGCTCACCAAGCCCTTGATGTACTCCCTTAGTGTAGTGGTAAGCTGCTCCCAGGTCCCCTTTCAGCCTTCTTTTCCTCAGGCTGAAGAGTCCCAGATCCCTCACCCTTTCCTTGTATGGCTTGCCTTTTAAGGCTCTGATAATATGGGTGGCTCTTCTTTGGACTCTCTCAAGCTTGTCCACATCCTTGTTAAAGTGTGGTGCCCAGAACTGGACACAGTACTCCACTTGTGGTCTCACCAGTGCTGAGTACAGCAGAAGAATCACCTCCTTGGCTTTGCTGGAGATGCATCAATTGATGCACGCCAGAATATTATTTGCTACAGCATCGCACTGCCAGCTCATATTCATACTGTGGTCTGTTATTACCCCCAGGTCATTTTCATTCGTGGTGCTAGCCAGTTTGGTGCGGCTAAGCCTGTAGGTGTGTAGGGGGTTGCTCATCCCGAGGTGGAGCACTTTACATTTCTCGACATTGAACTTCATCAGGTTCCGATCCACCCAATTTGCCAGGCTGTCTAGGTCCACCTGTATCTGTAACCTATCTTCAATCATGACCATGCTCCCCCATAACTTCCCTCTTCCAGTCCTCAGGGACTTCTCCAAAGTGCCACGAGTTGTGGAACAGTTTCATCGGGTTCTGAAATGACTTCGGCCAGCTTCTTCAGCACTCTTGGATGAAGATCGTCCGGTTCTGCTGACTTGTATACATCTAATTTTTTTAAGTGGTCATACACCAATTCTGTAGCAATAGTAGGAAGGCGATTATTCCTACTGTGCTCATACTCTGCTCTACCTGGCATGGTTTTTCCCTTGGTTCAGTGAAAGACCAAGGCGAAGTAGTCATTCAGGAGTTCAGCTTTCTCCTGGGTACCAGTAACCAGCTCTCCTGAGTTGTTGAGCAATGGCCCCACACTCCCATTTGTTTTCCTCCTGTTCCCTATGTACCTAAAGATGGACTTCTTGTTGTCCTTGATTACTGTTGCTAATCTAAGTTCAGTTGCTGCTTTAGTCTCTCGTATCTGTTCCCTACAAATGTGAGCCGCCATGGAATAGTCCTTCTTGGGGCCCGCCTCAAACTTCCATTGTTTATAAGCCTCTTCCTTCTTTCTTAAGAGGACCGTGATTTCCCTGTTTAGCCAAAAGGGCTTCCCAGCCCTTCGGTTACCTTTTCTCCACATGGGAATGGACTTCTTTTGTGTTTCAGGGATCATGTCCTTAAGGAACGACCGCTGTTTGTGCACACCTTTCACCTTCGGTCCTTGGTCCCGCAGCACTTGCCCTACTAGTGACCTAAGCTTGTTGAAATTTGCATTTTTGAAGTCCAAGACTTCAATCCTGCTATCCAATTTGTCTGTCTTACGTTGGACAGTGAACACGATGGTTTCGTGGTCGCTGTTGCCCAGACTTCCCTCTATATTTAAGTCGGTCACAAGGTCGTGTCCTTTGGCCAGGACCACATCTAGCAGAGTGTCACCTCTGATTGGCCCATGCACCTCCTGAGTCAGGAAGAGCTCCTCAGCACAGGTCAGGAAGGATCGTGACCGATCCAACTTGGCTGAGTATTCCTCCCAGAAGATGTCTGGATAATTAAAATCACCCATGATGACCATGTCACTTGCAGCATTCCTTCTAAGCTGCGCGGCGTGCATGGCTGCGCAAGCGCCCCTGGCAGTGTGGCATGAACACTCCTGCACAGCCGTGCATGCCACACAGCTTAGAGGGAACGCTGGTCACGTGCATGTGCAGCCTCGGTCAATTCTCAGGTGAACTCCAGATTGAGTCCCTCCCCCTGGTTTGGTGGTCTGTAGTATACGCCTATAGTTAGGTCTCTCTCGCCATGCCCCCCTTGCAACTTGACCCAGAGGGTTTCAAGTTGTCTATTTTTTGGAGCTGATGTTGGCCTCCAAGGAGGTGTACTGCTCTTTCACATAGGAATTATTATTGTTTTTAATAATCCCTGTGTTCCTAATTTTAATAATTACATTGTAGTTTTGGATAAAATGTGATCCAACTGTCAACTTACATGTATATAACTCTTTTTTTTTTTTAAGAATATAAATAGGCCTTTTGAAAAGGGCTCTTCTCAGGTCTCACATAAAATAAATATTTTTTGTCCATGTAAAATGTATGGTAGGAGAGCGAATTAGATCGGATTTTCAGTTTTCCACTTACAGTTTGTTGGTGGGAGTGAGGTAAAGAAATTGATTTTGTGACTACACTGTTGGATTTTCGCAACCATTCTGACTGCAGTAAATATTGACAGGCTGTGTTTAATTATTTCTAAACTGAAGGGGGTGGTCCTTCCCAATAAAAGCCATGGGTTATAATAGTGTCTGCTTTCTCTTTTGCTGTATAATTGCATTGCTTGCTATTTGGCAAGGGGTTTAATGTCTATGTAGTAGGTTTATGTGAACTGCAACACTGGGTCTTTATTGAGTTTTTTTAAATGGAACTAGCATGGCCAAGTTAAGGGAGTCTGCAAATAAGTAAATTTGGTGGGCATAGTTGAACATGACTAATAATGGTTGACTAATCTCTCTTGGGCAGCTTCTATGAAAATGTACAGGCAGGCTGTCTGGTCTAGGCGTTTTGCCTGGTAGTAGATTTTTAATAGCTTCTTGGATTACTTCCCTTGTGAGGTCTTTCTCCAATGTTTGTGCCTCAGCCAAGGATTGTGTTCCTAAGTTTACAGCCAGAAAGAAATCTTTCAATATTTTCACAGTATATAGTTGCATGCAATAGATATAAAAATTAAGGCTGAATTTATCTAGAAAATGAAAGAGTTCATATGCTATGGACCCAACTGGGTTATTTTGCCTGAGACAGTGTACATAATTCTACTTTAAGAACAGGAGGTAGTAACCAGGATAGAGACTGTTGGCTTTTGTCCTTACTTGTCCTTTGTTTCCAATTAGCTTATTTGTTTGTGGCAGAGAAACAGGATTGTGATCATGTGCACAGGGCTCCTTTTCTGTCAGTGTCGCATGATGGCCAGCTTATCAGTAAGCTTAAACAAATTAATGTGGGACCAATTCTGCAAGCCTTTACACTTGGAAGATTCCCAGTGGAAATTAATGTGAGTTTTACCTGTGAAAGGGCAGTGAAATCTGGCCTCTTGACATTAATTCTTAGTCTATAGTATTGCAATATGTCACTTTTCAATATGAAGGTAGTCAACACTATGGGATTGGTTGCCTTAGAAATACGTAGAATAATAGATCTTTGGAGATTTAAATTAAAAGCTTTCTAATTCCACATTCACTTCACAATTAATACAGATTGAGGAGTGTTCTGAAAATTGCCCGTATGATGCACTGAATACATTAAGGATAGATATATTTCAGAATTCAGATTTTCTTCTCCATTCCCCAGCTCCTACCTGCAAAGTAGTGGTTGTCTTTGTTGGCTTCTCTTTATCAGGTTACTTGTGACCGATTTTTATAACCTGTCCAAAAAAAATCATATATCAGTGACTGCATATATCAGCAGTCCCACCTAACTTGTACACTAAATGTAAGTGTTTCACCCTTGCAGCCTTCATCTGCCTCCTTTCTTGTGGATAAAGACAGCCAGAGAAAAGAGCAATCAGCCAAACTCATCCAGAGACAGTGGAAGATGTACAGAAAGAAGGTGAAAGTTGCCTAACTGGACAGAGGAATTCCTTATATCCTCCTACCTCACCCTTGTTTTGGGGTATAGAGTAACCTACTGATGAGCTCTGATTTCAGCTTATATTAAATGTCTTCCCCTTAGCCCCCATCCCTTCCCTCTCCAGGGTCACTCTTATCTGGAACCTTTGCTGGCTTTCTCGTAGAAAATATACATTTTGCTGGGAGCACGCATGGCTTAATTGAATAAAGGGTTGAAGATGCATGCATCTGCCAAGGCTAATATAGAGCGGTGCCAAGTACAAGAATGTAGTTATTTAAAAATCTACATCGACTTTTAAATAAAAATTTACATACAACGCATGCCTTTTTTCAAAAAACAGTTGGAGTGTGCATTATATATGAGGAAATACGGTAACTACAGTTCCTGCCACTTAAGCAGTCCACAGGGAGCTGAGTAGTGAGCTGGCTTGGCTCCCTAGCTGCTGCTACTCAGTTACTTACTACAAAGAAGATTTTTTTTCTTCATTATACCTTTCAAAAACAAGGTGCATGTCTTATTCCAAGGCATGTTGCATATGTGAAAATATGATATTTATATACATGACTTGGATACAAGTACCTTAGAGGGTGAGAAAAGGGAAAGAAGTAGAGTTAAGATGTCCTTCACATGGCAGAACCACAGGTGGCATAAAACAATGTTGGGACTCTTTTCCATGACAGAGCATTTCTGAAAGCAGTAAATGGTATGTCCACACCAGGTTCATGCCAGACAATACCATAGGTATGTGATGTTTGTAACACAGTATGGTTGACAGATTTGACTTTGTCACACTTAAATCATCATAGCAGCTCTTTAAGCAACTCTGGATATTCCTTGGTCTAAATTTAACCCAGCTTGTGCAGAAGAACAACATAAAATAATACCTTTGTTTTTATGAGCAAACAAAATACACACTGCATCTCTAGGTGTGTCATATCTAAGATAACATATAGAGAAATATAATAATCTCTGTCCAACTAAACAAAAAACCAGCACCAAAAAAGACAACTGCCACTTCCAGAAAACTGTTCCTGAGCTTTTTAAATTGTTGGGTTGTTTTTTTAGTGCCTATATTTAAAAAAAGAAGAGAGACTTTTTGTAGATATCTTTTATTTAAGAAATGTCACAAATACTTGTGATTGTAATTAGATGTTTTCCCTTTTCAGAAAGAAGAAATTGCCTTGGATGAGGTGAGTTTATTGTTATTTTATTTTTGTTATAAAATCAGGCTTAATTTGTATTGAAATAGAACCAAGTGTTTTGCATTTTTTAGGGACATTTTATTAGGAGAGAGAATTTTCTAGCTAAAATAGTAAAGATTGCTATAGCATGAATTAGGGTTATGTAATGATTTACATTCTGGAATCCTATTTTTAGTTAATAACTTTATTAAACTTTCATCTTTTGGTCTCAAATTTTCTATATTTTTTCCTTTGCTGTAAGGTTAATGTTTTCAGAAAATTGGTATGAAATAGAGGCTTATCCCATGGTAGGAAAATAAAATAATTCTTAAAGTCTTCCTATAAAGAGCTGTGCCTGAAGAAAGAACAAAAACAGATAGAAACTCAAAATGGAAACGGTCCTTGTTAAGAAGTGTATTTGCGTCTTCCAATGAAACTACGACCAGACTTTACATTTAAAGTACAATTAATATGTTGACAGAGCAATAAGTAGGGACCTACCAAAATCGTGATTTCACAGAAATCACAAATCTGGCATTGCCCACAAAATCTGGACAGGGGGGAGAAGAAAACTTACTGAAAATAAAATTCTGGCTCCCCAGAGGGAGCCAGCAATTCTCCAGGTGCTGCAGCCTGTCTGCACAGCCCACTAGGCAGGGAGAGAAGGGCTGCCTGCATGAAGGGCAGCCCAAGGTGGCTACCATCCCTGCCCCATGCTGCTGATTGGCTGAGAGGACTGCCCGTCACATGGCCTCATCCCTCCAACAATTGGCGATGAGGGGAAAGGCCACATAACAGACAGCTTCACAGCCAATCAGCAGCAAGGGGTGAGTCCACCTGAGCCCCTCAGTTAATCAGAGCCAAGGGAGGGCCCTGCCATGACCAGCCTGTGAAATATAGTGATTGGCCTTGGGATCTCCCTGTGAAATTGGCTGGCCAGCTCTTCAAGTTAGGTAGACCCCTAGTGTCATGGTCCAAGTAGGCACTGTGAATATGGCTCTGCCTCATGGTCGGGGTCCCCCAACTTTCCTGCCACGACTTTATGATAAAGAAGGAGGGGGTTCAGTGGTGTTTTCTTCCCCTCTTGTCCTAGAGATGGAGTACTTATGGGTGCACTGCGGTGTTTCTTAGGGCTCTGCCTCCCCTACACCCTGTCCACTCGGCAACTGCTTGGGTACTCAGGTCTTTGCCCCGACCAGGCGTCAACCCCTTGACTGTGGGGTCCAGTGTTGCCACTAATAATCCGGGCTGCCATCCGGATGCAGATTACACCTGGAGCTTCAATCCCTCGCCTCAGGGATCTGAGCCTCAGGTGCCAGGCGTCCTCCCCGAGAGGAACACCACTTTGGATTTTTTTAATGTTGAGGGACTGGGAACTGCCCGTCCCCAGTCTGGTGCCAGCCACTGCTCCCGGTCCTCTGCTGCGGGGCAGTGCCTCCAGAGCTGCTGTTGCCGGCGCATGAAGCCTCCGTCTGGCCAGCACGCTCCAAGCCGGGTTCCTCCCCACTGTCAGCTTCCGGTGGGATTTTAAATTCCCTGAAGTGGGCGCTCCAGCTGCCGTAATCAGCTGGCTGCTGCCCCGCCCGGGCAGCAGC
>NW_005842740.1:38615-54213 GCF_000455745.1 Alligator sinensis
CCAGCGAAACGTCGGCTCGTGTGGCTCTCACTCCGCCCCAGCCCATTCAGGAGGTGAGTTCCCCGGGGCTTGGGTGGCTCTCCTTTCCCCTTTTGGGGATGCCGGGGTTTGCCCCCAGTGTTTCCGAAGCCTGTGGGGGTTTCTCGCCGCCACACCTAGCAATAAGTTATGACATGCCACATGTTCAAGCAGTCTATCTCCTGATAATGAGTCACAAAACATGATGATCTAGCCACAAAGATGTTGCTTGTTAAATGCAAAATATCTTTGTGGCTTGTTTGTATTATCCTTTAATTTTGAATGTATGACACATTACACACAAGAGTGGTGTGTTTGGCCAGGATGGACTGCTCTCTACACCACCCCTCTTTCCCCCAGCTATTTCCTGCAGGGGGACTCTTGAGCTGATCTCTGCTGCCCAGGGGTGCCTCAGCAAATGTCATGACCTACTCCCTTTCCCCAAACAGCCTTCAAAGCATCTTCAAGGAACCATTTAGCACCTCTTTCTTTGAGACTTGGTGTGTAGACAAACACTCAACTTGACCTCTTGACTTGCACACAGTAGGAATGTGCTGGGAGAGAAAAAGCACATGAGCAAAAGCAGCTCATAAAGTGTCCCAGATCCCAGCAACTCCCGCCCTTCCTTCTCTTCATCCTTGGCATGGGTCTTCACTGCTATGTGTGGGGGCAGGCAGGACAGGTCCTTCACCCAGGGGGAGCTCAGCTAGTAAGCTCAGAGCTCATTTCTCTTTAGCAACAAAGCTGAAGTGGCGACAGAGGGATGACAGCCCTTTTCCCTCAGGTCTCTGGCCCTTTGTTGGCCAGTGTAGCAGAGCAAGTTCCCAGAGCACTATTTTCCCCTCTAGGTAGGAGAATGTGAAGCAGGTTCAATGGAGCAACAGTTTCCATTGAACAACATTTGCCTGTTGCTTGATGGAAATGTCTCCATTGGCATTACATTTTGTATATTTTTCATTAAGCTCCTAAAGTATGCCTCTAAGGAAGATTATGGTGAAAACAGTTTTTAATCTAGGCCCAACCCTACATTAGCATCCACATAAATGTACTTTTGTGCCTGTACAAAGCCCTGTTCAGGTCCAGTGTTACTGTCTGTGGGTTTAGGGTATGTTTACGTGGTTCAGTGCAGAACTGAAGCCTTGCCTGCTCAGTTAAATCTGCACCGGGACTGCATATAGGCTTGGCAGGAGATCTTGAGGTTGGAGATGTGAAAGAACTATAGGGAAGGCTACAGACTACTTTGCAAACTCCCCTGAAAGCCCCTCCGTTGTAGAGGAGCAGCTCTCTCACCCAGTGGACAAGCTAGACTGTTGGGAGATGGCATTCTTCTGAGATCAAACCAAATGCCTCCAGGTTATAGAATTTATACTGGCTGTTGCCAGTGCTCTATATCCCCACGCAGGTAAGGGAGGCTTTTAATTTTCCATATTTTTTTTCTTTTGCGCATATGCATTGTAATCAGAGCTAATCCGAGAATAGGTATTCTTATGAAAAACTTTGACTTCTGGGTGAAAAATTGAAAAGCAAAATATTTTGATTTTGGAAAAGCTGCTTCATGGGGAATTTTAGTTTGGGGGTATTACGCTCTCATTTTTTCTGTGTGCTCGCTGGTTACATGATACTCCACAAACTCCCTTCATTTTGAGGGGAGGCAGTTGCATCAGGAGATTGCTTGGCCCTGGTACAGCATGTGAGAAGGAGCCAAGCTCGACAGGGATACAGGGGTAGGAGGAAACAACTACAATTCCACTGAGGAACTGAGGCAAGTAGACTAATAAAATTATTTTTCAAGCACATAGGGTTTTTTTTACAAGAACTGTATATACTCTGGTAAAAAGGGACTCTTGGAAAACACTATGTAGTTGAAAACCTAGTGCTTTGTCAAAAAAATCCCCCATACGTTTCTGATTGAAACTATTTGAGCAGCCCTAATTGTGATAAAATCCTGGATTGTACGAGTCTGTTATTTTTCTGATAGTAGAATGTAATACTGTACTGGATGCATAAAAATAAACTTAAAAATGACCTTAAGTGGGTAGTAATCAGAAGGTGTAATTCTAGCAGAATCATGATCTAAATGCGTCAGTCTACCTTCTTGGTGCATTCTTTTATTTAGAACAAGTTCAGAAATAAAACCCTTAGCAGAGAGGAAGGAATTTTGTTTGACAGAATCACCAGAATGTCTGCCAGACTTCATTTGGTTTCTGATGATATTATTAAGTAGCAAAGCCTGCTGGGTAGATGGGATCTAAGATGGGAACATGAGTGCATAGCTGTATCTGTGAAATATGGGCTAATGTTGGCAGCTAGAATTTAATTGCATTTGACAGGCTCCATCATGTGTAGATTGCCTGATTAAATTTTCTGTGGAGTAGTGCATCTCGGGGGTTCTTCCATCATTTATGGGTTGGGAACCTTCTGGATTTCAGAAGAGTAAATGTGAAGTGGTTGGGGGTGCCTCTTGATTAAATGGAAGTGCATGTGCATCAAATACTTGTCATGGCACAGGGAAAATAGTTATTTCTCCCACAATGCTCTTCCCTTGGGACTCTGCTTTAATATGTAGCTGCCATCTTTCCGGGGAGTTAACATCCACTCATCTCTTTACTCATCTCTTTTCCTGCTAGGCGACTGTTGTGCTTCAGGCAGCTTTCAGGGGACATTTAGCTCGGCAGAAACTGTTACTGAGCAGCACACTCAGTAGAAAATTTCACACCACAAATGGCCTTGGAAACAAGGTAACTTTGGGGCAAGCAGGGACCTGGATGCTGTATGACTTTACTTTTCTGTTATTTATAGAGTTTACAGTGCAAAGAGCTAGGCTTCCAGGTTTAGTTCCTTAACTCACCCGTTGGATTTTTTGTCTTTTTTTTTTTTTTTTTTTTTAAGTGCTCTGGCCTGCAGACACTTGCATTCCAGAAGGATGTCAAACCTATTCCCCTGCTCACTTTTTTACCTTCTCAGGTATATAGTCCTCCTTCCAAAGGAAACCATAGCTTCCTTGTGCTGTAAACTTCAGTCTCTGTCTGAGTGTCTTTTTTTTTTTTTCCTTTATCTGAAGCAGTTGTATTGTGAGGCTTAACTTTTCTGGAAAGCTGCCCTCACGCCCAAATATTCATGAAGTCATTTTAGCAGTAGGCCAACATTAATCATTGCAATCTAAAAACAAGATGCTGGAAATGATGGCTGGCTTGGAAAGAGCAAAGGATCTTGTATACAGCATGCTCTGCTGAAGATTTGCAGTGTTTCTTATAAGTCACATCACACTTGGCCCAAAATGCCTGGCTCTGAATATGAAAAGACATCCCTACTGATTAAACGTTTAGTTGCTGCAAATCACTAGTTTCTTGAACATCATCTAGATGCAGGCAGCGTGATATGAATATGCTCCTCCATATGGCTCCTCATTATAATGTTTTAGCTCAGTAAATTGGTCCAGCTGAGCAGAACTGCCTTACCTCTCTTGGCTTGAGAGAGAGTCCTGCCCACAATAGTGCTGGAATAAATTAACTTTCCTTTCAGCTGCCTACCCTTTATCTACCATAAATACAGGCACATCAAAGTTTGTTCTTTAAGACCTGTAGGATGATCCCATTATCATAAGATCAGTAGCAACAGAAATCTGGCAAAAGCTCACAGGCTTTGCCCCAAAAGATGGGAGTGTGCTCGCTGCTAAGTGATACTGCATGCACGGGCAGAAATGTCAAAGGTTTACTAAGTTTGCAAGGAATTTGTAAAAAGCCCAATTTTCCTTTTATCTGATTGCACTGTAGAGCTCCAGCGTGTCTCATGGGTCCAGCTCTTTGAGTTTACCTTCTGACTGCAGGGAGGAAGAGGAGATTGTGATGTTCATTCAGTCAGTTTTCAGGGCGCACTTAGCACGTCAAAGACGGCTTGAGGAGAGGTAAGTCAGGCAAAGGTGTTTCCACAAGAGAATGCTAGAACTCATTTTTATGACCTGAGACGTTTCTAAATAAAATGTTATCGGAAGCTTCAAGTTAGCAAAAACATCTGCTTCAAATATTACGTATGTAGATATGAATAGTGTCTTCACAAATGAAATGCATAGGAGAAGCTTGCAACAAAAATGCCCCATCTTTGCATCTCTGCAGGAGTCCTGCATGCCACAATATTCTTCTCATATATTCTTGTTGTCTGTTATCTTTTTGTGATGGGAAAAGTAAACACAGAGAATAGTCATATTTGGGAAAAAGTAACTGTCAAACATGGTTCTACTGCACTGGGTTAGGTAGGGAAGTCTAAAGCCCCAGTATAAAGACCCTTAACTAAATTATTGACAAAAATAAAAAAATAACCTACAGCTGCCTGTACATGAAGATCTCTTAAGCCCACTTCCTAGATATCCTGCTTGGAGAACAGCAGTTCAACTTGAGCAAGACTTATTTAACATCCAAGATGCCTGGGCACAAGAGTGGCTCAATTCCATTTCTAATACAGAAATTATTATTACAAATCCTACCATTAGACCCAGGTGGCTTTAATCTCCCTAGACATCTTTGGTCTTCTCTAAACCAAATCAGGATAGGACATGGCAAACTTTGAATCACATCAACTCTGAATGCTCTCTTTGTGCATTTAGTGTAACTATTGGATCTGAATAATACCACACCTACAGCTGGCTGCAAAATTTGGACATGAAATTGTGAATATGTTTCTCTTTGCTTTGTGATCACTGTATCATCATACACTAAATAAAAAAACTGAGCTTAGCTTACAGTTATGGGGAAAGGAGGGAGACAGGGAGCAGCAGAACAATCTTACTGCAGCTCGATGACTTCCATCACCCGGAACACCCTGCTTAGCTAGTTTCTGATGCTGTGTTGGAAAACACTTTCTCTCCATCATTTATGGCTTCAAAAGCTTTGGATACTGGCTGTGAAGACTGTAGGGGGAGCTGCCTCATGTCCCTTCTTTAGGTCTTTTGGGGTGCACTTCCACAGGTAGCAAGCTGTGGGCTTTTCTCAGGCCGGAGTCATGAACCTCCCAAGCTTAAACAAGAACATGGGTTACTGACTACTTGAACAGTCATCTCTGCTTAAGTAGTCATGGCTTGTACACTGTGTAATAATGACTTGGATTCGTTACCTGTCTGCTGAGTGCTGTGGCTGGTGGTATACAGACAGTTACTGTAGATCTTTTTGAAAACACAGGGCTGTTTACTCTTAAAAGCTGTCCACGCATAGATCTATCTAGCTTACCATCCTCCTGATGCTAACCAGGTAGCACATCTTTTTCAGACTCTCTTCATAGGGTCTCCCTCTGCTTCAGCCTCTTTCTTTGAACAGTCTCTAACAGCTGACACCCCCTTCTTTGTCTTCTGAAAGCAACTTCTTGTCTGTTGCCAGACTTACACTTTTGATCTCAAGTGTTTGCCCAGGAAGCATCTCATTTTCTAGTCTTTATTCCTGCATGTTTTTCCCGATAGCCCCTTCCAAGGTTCACATCCATGTAGGAAAAATCTCTTGCAGCAATCTAACAATTATATACCATATATATTATTAATATAGAACAGACTCGTATCCTCCACATGGTCCATCATTGCAATGAAACAAGGTGATGGCTTTGATGTAGAGCCTACCTGCAGAATCTTCTCTGGCTAATAACATCTCCTACTACCTTTCTCAGGTTTGCTGCCTCCATCTCTGCAGGCAGAGTAGCAGTCCCTGTTCTGTGCCTCTTGCTAATGCAAAGTGTCTTTTGCAGGCTCTCTGCCTCCAGTGCAGCAAGTGAAAAACCAGACCCTGATACTTACATGAGGGAGAAGAAACCAGTCTCACCAGCACTCAGGAAGCCTTCCCCTTCCCCTTCAGCCTTCACCTTGGCGCTTCATGGTAATCTCATTTCTCCCTACCCACAGAAGCATGTGGGCTATAAGGGGTGTGCACAGTTTTATACACAAACATTTACTTTTTAATTTGGTGAAAGATTGGTGACACCAGGAAGTGGAGTTCTGTCATTGTCAACCAGATATCACCCCCTACAGGTAGTTTCGAGGGTATGGAATGTTTCCAAGTGTGTCTTCTCTGCTTCCTGCCTATTTTCCCCCAGCAGTAATATGATACTTTCCATTGGATTTTAGCCATAAAATGGCTAAATGGATTTTAAGCCATAAAGAAGTTGGGAGGATTTTCACTTCTCTTGCTTAGTTTCTTAAAGAGATAGATCCCATCTTCTAATAAAGGTGTATCCCCAGTGAGACAGATGAATAAGATAATGTACTTGGGAACTGTTGAAAAAACAACAGAAACTATGGCAAGAAAACAAACTTTAGTGCCAGACAATCTGGTTAAGTACTGCTACTATAATACAAATCATGACAGACTGGGAGAACGTATTATCTTTTATGAGCATTCTGCATGAGTTCATTTCCTTGTGCAATTGTGCATTGCTGCCTGCCTGAATACACAGTTACATCAGAGAAGGCAGTAAAGGGAGTGTTAAAGAATGGAGCAGGAAAGGTAGAACAATGATACAGATACAATAGCCTCAGCTATGCAGCGTCAAAGAAGATAACAGAGGTTGTTAGGTTACATCCACACTGGGATGTTTTACACTCATGGGTCTGATCTGCAGGAAGGGGAGTATCATCACAGTATCATAGTGCTTAGGGTCGGAAGGGACCTAAACAGATCATCTGGCCCGGCCCCCTGTCCTGGGCAGGAACAGGTGCTGGGGTCATATCCCCCCAGCCAAATATCTGTCCAGCCTCCTCTTGAAGGCCCCCAAGGTAGGAGAGAGCACCACCTCACTTGGGAGCCCATTCCAGAGCCTGGCAGCCCTAACTGTAAAGTAATGTCTCCGGATGTCCAGCCTGAACCTTCTCTCTAACAATTTGTGGCCGTTATCCCTAGTAACCCTGGGTGGTGCCTGGGGGAACAGAGCCTCCCCCAATTCCCGCTGGTCCCCCCTGGTGAGTTTGTAAACGGCCACCAGATCCCCTCTCAGCCTTCTCTTGTGGAGGCTCAATAGGTTCAGGCTTTTCAGCCTGTCTTCATTAGGGCCTGCCCTGCTGCCCCTTGACCATGCAAGTGGCCCTCCGTTGGACCCTCTCAGTGCTAGCCACATCCCTCTTGAAGTGCGGCGCCCAGAACTGGATGCTGTACTCCAACTGTGGCCTGACCAATGGCGCATAGAGGGGAAGGATAATCTCCCTGGACCTGCTTTTAATGCATCTGTAGATGCAGCACAAGCTGCGGTTAGCCTTACTGACCGCTTCCTCGCACTGGCGGCTCATGTTCATCCTGGAGTCAACAATGACTCCAAGATCCCTTTCTGCCACCGTGTTGACAAGAAGGGTGTTTCCCTACCTATAGGTGTGTTGCTGGTTCTTTCTCCCTAGATGCAGCACCTTGCACCTGCCTGCGTTGAATTACATCCTATTCTCATCTGCCCACCTCTGTAACCTGTCTAGATCTAGCTGGATTCTGTCCCTCCCCACAGCGTGCCCACCTTGCCCCACAACTTGGTGTCGTCAGCAAATTTGGACAGCGTGCTTTCCACACCCACATTCAGATCGCTGATAAAGATGTTGAACAGTACAGGCCCCAGGACCAAGCCCCGGGGGACTCCACTGCTCACATCCCGCCAGGTTGAAAACGACCCGTCCACCACCACTCTCTGGGTGCAACCATCTAGCCAGTTTGCCACCCATCTGACTGTAGGCATCAATGCCACAGTCACCTAGTTTTTTAAGGGAACATGGTGGGAAACCGTGTCAAAGGCCTTCTTAAAGTCCAGGAAGACGACGTCCACCCCAACACCCTCATCCAAGGGCTTTGTGACCTGATCATAAAAAGAAACCAGGTTAGTCAGGCAGGACCTGCCCTCAGTGAGCGCATGTTGGTTGCCCCTGAGCATTACCTCCCCTGCTGGGCCCTTGCACAGGTGCTCCTTGATACATTTTCTCAAAGGTCTTCCCAAGGACTGAGGAAAGGCTGAATGGGCTATATTGCCAGGGTGCTCCTTTCTCCTCTTCTTGTAAATGGGGACCACATGGGCCCTTTTCCAATTCTCTGGTATCTGCCGGTGCCCCATGAGCACTCAAGAGCCATGCCAGGGGCCCCGCTATGACCCCCCGCCAACTCCCTCAGCACCCTCAGGTGAACAGCATCTGGACCTACTGATTTAAACACGTCCAGCCCCTCCAAAAGTTCCCCAACTAGGTTGTCCCTGACCCTAGGCATGGTGGTGCCTCCCCTGGGTCCATCTGCAGTTCTGGCGGGGCAGAGGTCCCAGTTCCTGCTCAGGAATATGGAGGCAAAGAATTCATTAAAGAGGTCAGCTTTTTCATTTGCCGCAATCACCAGATTGCCAAGCCTATCCTGTGGGGGCCCCACGTTACCGGGTGCCGCCTTCTTACTTCCTACGTATTTGAAAAAGGACTTTTTATTATCCTTAATTCTGGTCACTAGCCCTAGCTCCATCTCCGCCTTGGCCTTCCCAACAGCCTCCCTGCAGTCCAGAGCAATGGAGGTGTAAACCTCCTTGGTGATAGCCCCTTGCTTCCACTGTTTGTACACCTTTTTTGCCCTCAGGCATCCCTGGATGCCTTTGCCAAGCCATGGGGGATTTTAGCCCTCCTGCCCCCCTTGGTGCGCATTGGGACCGACTCCCTTTGAGCTCGGAGGATCTCCTTGAGGAACAACCACCTGTCTTCGACTCCCATCTCGTTGAAGCTCCGAGACCCCAATTCCTCTCCTACTAACCTTCTTAGCTTACAGAGGTCGGCCCTCCTGAAGTCGAGGACCTCTGCCTTGCTGCTTGCTTTCACCACCTTGCGCTGGAAAGTAAATTCCAGCAGGCGATGATCACTGTCGCCCAGGTGGTCGAGTACCCGCACAGCCCTCACCAGGTCATCGCCTGTGGCAAGGACCAGGTCCAACAGGGCATTTCTCCTGGTGGGACTATGCACCTCCTGGGTTAGGTGGAGGTCCTATATCCCGGCCAGGAACCTAAGTGAGCGGTTGGACGTAGCTGACTGCTCTTTCCAGCAGATGTCTGGGTAGTTTAGGTCACCCATGACAACCACATCCCTTGACTTTACAGCCTCCATGAGCTGACCCAAGAATTCCCGGTCCAGTTTGTCCCCCTGCTGAGGCGGTCTGTGAGGGTGAGGAGGGAGATGCTGGCCTAAGTTGTATCAATGAAAGAGCCGACTGCCTCTGGAATCTCACACAGAGATAGGGAGGAAGTAGTGTAGTCCCTTCCTCCAAGCTTGGAGTTTGGGAGCAAGGTTATGAAGGGAATATGTGGATATGAGGAAACCATTTTATATCTCCTTCCTATGTGCATAGTCTCTTTTGAGTGGTAGAATAAAGAGCATTTTATGTTGAAGCTTGTTTTTGAGTTTTAATGAGCTATTGTCATGTTTCTAGGGTCTAACCCCACTGGACTTTTTGAGGTAGTTCTGGTTAGTGCTTGTGGGGCTGTAACCCAGGTTATTGTGGAATTAGATCCCAGGAAAGCTGAAGGCCCAAGGTACTGCACCTGCTAGGATGAAGTCAAATGAGACACCACGAGGGGTATGCAGTACAGCTAGCCGGGTAACCCTGATAACAGTAATTAAGTGTCATAGAGCATTGTTGTTCTTCCGCCTTGAGGCTTCTGAAAGCTACATTATTCCAGATGCTGAAGACAGCGACCTGCCCGGTGAAGAAGTTGTAGAAGAACCTGCTGTAGAAGCGACAGAGAAGAGACCACAGGAACTCAAGGCTTCTTCCTGTCAGCCCTCTTTTGGTAAGTATTGGAAGAAAGAGGCTGGGAGTTAAAGAGCATTTTGTCATTATCTCCAAGGTTGTGGCAAATTATTCATAACTGAGTAAAAGGTGAGAGATTGCTTAACATGTTACTGAAGAGACAGAGAGCATAAGCACAAGAATTAGTCTTCACAGATGTAGTTTTCAGGCTACATACCTCTGTGAGCTATTTCCTCTTAGGCATGGTCATTTATGGATAGTGTAACCAAACACTCCCAAAAGACAAATACTACTAATAAAGGAAGGAAAGCAGGTCTGGCACAAACGCCTCCTCGGTGGAGGGGATTATGATTGCTTTGCATTCTGTTTTGGTTATATTCATTTGTTAAACATTTGAATTTATTTTGTAGAAGTTGCCATTCACTAAAATTACAGCCCCCATAACTCCTAGCTTCTATCTGATCTAAATATCTGTTACCTCAGTGGGCTTCTCATATCATGTGTTTCATTAGAGCTTGCGAGCTTTAAATCATTGAGTAGCTGAATGAGACTTTTGCCTCCTATCTTCCAAGGCTGAACTTGCATATGATGACCTCTAGATTTGTCATCAGCCTTACGTGTTCTATGGAACTATGCTTTGTAAGACATCATTTAGTTATGCTGTCCTTTGGGATTATTTTGAGATAAGCTATAAACATGAAAGTGTTTTAAGGAGTCTTGGATATCTGCTACTACCAGTCTGTGCAATCCAGATTCAGAATCCTATTGGCTTTCAGCATATGACAAGTGAAATAAGTTTAAGGGAGTCAGCTAGAACCTACTAAATGCTTGATCTTAAAAAAAAATGGTGGCATTGCCCATTTCCTGTGTTAGATAGAGGATCAGGCCAGGGATAGCAGAAGATACAGCAGTTAGGGATGGAGGTGAACTGGTAGAGCGGTGTAGAGTGCCCAAAACTGTTATACAAGGAGTGCTGTAGGAAACCTACATCAAGAAAAGCTTACAGCTGTCCACAAAATTGTGGGAGTTTTTTCAAAGGGGAAACACAGCTGCAGCAAGTTCTAAAGTAGTTCTTCCCAACCGCCTGTCAACGTGCCAGAGAAAACACAAGTGAAACACAAGGTAAGACATTACTTGGTGCATGAGGCAATATAAAACAACAAAGTTGTTGTTCCTCAAAGTAATGTCTATATAAAGAATATTTTGTGTATTAAAAATTAGACAAAACAGCAAAGAGTCTGATTGATTCTCTGTTCACTTCAGAAAGTACTCCATCTCAACAGGCACCCAGACTCATTGCTGTTGTGCAAAGGCATACCTATTGAGCACTGCACCCAGAGAGGAGAGAGGGGAAAGTAGGCAAGGTATGCCTACCACCGTAGACTGCGAGGGTGGGTGGCACAGCATGGACAGATGGATGGGCGTGTGTGGGTGGAAGGAAAGGCTTCTTCCAAGGTGCTGCTGTCGCTGTAGCAGCATCAGCTCCACTCCAGCTGCAGCAGCCCTGTAGCCTGACTTTGCAACCCCGTGCTCCATTGGCTCCTCTCCGTCACTTCCCCCCTACATATCAAATGGACATAAGACTCCAAGGCTGCCTGGAAGGGGTGAGGGGAATACTATCCAGGAAGGGGAATACTATCCAGCTTGTTCCACTCACTCCCCCAGATACACGCTTATTACGGTGTTGCCATGGCCAGTTCCCATGGCCCCTCCATAGTTATGCTGCTGCCTTCATAGGTGCTCTTAGTAGCGTGGGCTCTCCACAGAGGAGCAGAAAGAAGATGGCAAGATTCCTGGAGCAGGGGGCTGGACTTGATGATCTTCAAGGTCCCTTCCAGCCTTAATGTCTATGAAATCATATTAAATTATTATTGAATTAAATCTTATAACTAGGGACCTACTGAAATTGCAGTTTTGCATTTTTCATGGAAACCGCAAAATCGCTAGACCGCCCGCCCCCATGAAAAAGTGCAAAAATGGCCAAGGGGCAGGGGGAGGGAGCTGAAAACAGAAAATGGTGGGAAGCCCTAGTGTCCTGAAGCATAGGGGGAGGGAAGAGTTGGGGAGATTTTCACGGCAGAGCACAGTGGGGCCCCCACACCTCTGGTCAGAGGGCTCTGGAAGTCCTGCCCCTCCCTGGAGATTGACAGATGGCCATCTGGCCCTGGAAGGCTCACCCCTCCCCAGAGATGAACAGATGGCCATCTGTCAATGTACGGGGAAGGGTAGGACTTCCAGGGCCCCTCAGTCAATCAGAGGCATGGGGGAGAGCGGTGCTGTGCTCCATCGTGAAAATGGTGACGGGCACTTCACTCGGACCATGAAATCGGGCAGGGGGGTAGACACCCTGATTTCTGTAGGTCCCTACTTATAACTTCCTTCTCCATCTCAGGTTAGGAAATGGCTGTGAGGCTCTGGACCTGCACATGTTCATCAAAACCAGCAGGGCCTGCCCATTCATGCCTGGAACATTTCCTGAAATTTTGGAATGGTTCAGATGTAGCATTCACAAGTTATCAACTTATATCTAAACACACGGAGAAATGCCAAGCAGATGTTAATCATTGGACCTTTCGTATTCAGTCAAAAAAAATCAAAATGCAGAAACACTGGTCACGGTTTTTTTTGTGTTAACTATGGTGGTGTTTCATGCAAATAGAATGCTTGGTACGTTATAGACATATGAAAGAAAACGACTGCTTCAAGAAACTTAGGTTTTGAGAGTGAATTCCCTTTGTCCTCAGTCATTTGGTTCCAATTCTTTCCTTCATGACTGACTAAAGACCTCATTGTGACATTTCCACTTAGCTTGATCTTGTTTGGGGTTGATTTTTTTCTTTTTCTGACCTCCTAATAAATATCTGTTTTTACAATATAAGGAGGCTTCAGTACCAAATTGCTTTATTTTGTCATGTGTAACCACTTGGGAAGACTTCATGATGATAAGACAAACCAAGCGTGGTCAGTATATTGGTTTAACGCTTGCCATGTTCTTGCATTAAAAAAGAAGGGAGGGAAGAGTTACGCACGGAAAATTATGGATTAGAATTCTTCATTACTGTAGATAATTCTGGAAACCTAATGGGCCAGAGGATATTATGTTTCCCACAAGGGCTTATTTTTGTTAATGTTTATTGATGCTCCTGTTTTCTTTGTGGTTATTTTAGTTGTGTCCTCCCAGAAGCAGCTGCAGGCCACCATCTCTCCACCTGTAGATGAGGCTCACTCGGATGATTCAGATGATATTATTATAGTCTCTCCATCACGAATGGTGAAGAAAAATTACACCCGTTTTTAGATTTGGGTGTTGCTTCTTCTCATCTTCTTGCAATCATGAGGTCTGGGGCACAAATAGAAGACAATATTTTCTTATTTCTGGCAAGATAAAACATGTAGGAGGTTTAAAGGGGCAATAGCATGCTAAAATCATCATTGTATTCACCATGTAAAATAATTTAGTTTTTAACCTCTCTACTGATGTTATGTTTCTGATCTCTTCGCTGTTTTTTTCTTGCCCTTTGTGTCTGGGGAATGGAGAAGCTGTACTGTTCAGGAGTTGTACTTCACCAGAATTCCTTTAGTGCCACTGGTGCTCACAATACCTTCCAATCAGAAAGGAAGAGTAGGTCCTTGCCTCAAATATGTTATAATCTAGACATCAACGCCTGCAACTGTTGTATGTACCAGGTTTACTCATCTGGGTAATGTAGTGCCGAGTTGTGGGGGTGAGGCTGGAGGGGGAGGGAGAAGGGAAACAAGGTAAAGACATAATGAGAGACTTGATACATTAGACATGAATACACAGGCCTGGGACAAAAATGATACATAAACTGGGGTAAGTGATTGGAAACCAGTTCAAATCTGTAACTCAACAGAAGTTCAGTACACACAAACTGCTTTCATAATGGCCAAAACGAGCTTAAGGTAAACCTGGATGGAGGTAGCATCAGACTTAACTGATTTTGCTTCAATCGGTTTATTAAACTTCTGTCTCAGAGCCCCTCCAGATTCAAGTTAACTCACAGTCCCCCAGCATCCTAGGATGGTTTGCACCTCCCCTGCAAATCCCCCCTTGCAGGGTGGGCAGGCTAGTCCTGGCCCAAGCTGTCTGCTCCAGGAGCAGGGGGGTGTGCTCCAGCGCCCCCTGGCTTCTGGCCTGGGCATGTGGCATTTCTGGAATCAAACGTGTGTGTCTGTTCACTTGCTTATTGGTTCAATCTACGCATTTTAGACTAAACTGTGAAGACCGAATCGATTCAGCCTCAGGCTTTTTGACTGTCTGCACTTGGCCACAGTGCTCTTGAATGCCTGTTTGTAAATTTCAGTAGAGCAGGGCAAAATGTTTCCGATGAACAAGTCAGTTTTGGATTAATTGAAAATATTTTTGAATTTGTGCCAAAGTCAGGGACTAGTTTCAGGAAAAAAACGAAAACCAAACTTTCAGAAAAGTCTAAACAAGATATTTTGACTTTTTTGTTTTGTCTTTGAAGCAATGCTTTTGAAACTAAATTAGCTTAAATTTAATTTTCAAGAAAAAGACGATTAAACTCTGAAAATGAAACACAATATTTCAGCTCAGACAAAATGTTTTGGCTGAGCTGAAACTAATTTTTTTTTCCATTTTACTGGGAAGCCTGAAAAATCAATTATTCATACAGCTGTTAATATTCAGCTTGTGTGGTCTAAAGAAAATGATGCTGTAAGGCCAGCTCTATTTATGTAAAACCTACCTTAAGTTATATTTTTAATATATACTTATTTTTAATTTTACTGCTAATTATTTGATATACGTTATTTGCAGACCTTAGTTGAAAGCTCCTTGGAAGCTACTTTTGTCTTAAGGCTACTCTGTGCCTGCCATGTCTCCTCTTGAACTAAGTTATTGAATTTCCCAAACAGGTATAGTATAAAATATGAAGTACTGTATCAGTGGGAGCCAACCTTTTTGGCAGGTATGCCAGAAATTAGCCCAGCCCTTTCTCTGAATACTACTCCAGTCCCCTTCCTCTGCCCAGTCTGCTGCTCTGGGCTGGGAGCAGAAAGCAATCGGCTGTTTGCTTTCTACTTCCTCCCCTGTGCTGCCTGCCTGACCTCCTGTTCTGCCTTCTGCTTTCTGCCATATCTACTTCTGCCTGTCCCCTCCCTGATCTGCTGTCCATACTTCGTGTGGCGCTCATGCTGCAGGTTGGCCACCCCTGTACTATGTTGTACAGGAAATATATTACCATGTTGCTCATTAGGTATGCTCTTAGTCATGTCCTCAACAGGGAATGCAGAATGTTGGGGAGTGTTATGTGAGATGTAAATGCAGCAAAACTGAGCTACAAGCAGGTTATGCAGAGTTCTCTCTGACATGTGAAAATCCTTCACGGAGGAGGTTCTTTGTTATAGGTTCTCTCTTAGCTCACCTTCCTCAGCAGTGTCTGAAACATTTTCTAGTGAGATGGCTCAGTCAGCTGAATGCTACTGTTTTTAAAAATCTAAGACTATTATTTTGCTCCTGCATATTAAGTCCGAGTCTATGGTTGTTTGCGTGATGTACAAACATTATTGCTTGCAGCAACCCCACTGGGAAGGTGGAAGAAATCATAGCCTCATTTCACAGTTGAAGAAATGCTGGCACAGAAAGGTTAAGTGACTTATCCATGGTCATGCAGGGAATCTGTTGCTCTCTTATTTCCCAGTCCTTTACTGTAAGTTTATAGACCATCTTTCTCCAGGAGGGAAGGGAGGTGAGCTGCCAGTAATGCAAAGAGCTGATTTAAAATAAACATAATCTGTGATCAGCGAAAAAGGAATCTTATGTTTTAATATTGGCTATGGAAAGAAAGTATGTTTTGGACTGCTCCATTAAGGTTCACTGA
>NW_005842740.1:54223-64167 GCF_000455745.1 Alligator sinensis
TTGAAAGCATCAGCATCTTCCATTCCGTTCTTTAATGGCAGTTTTCCCATTCTCCTGAGGAGGAGGGTTAGCAGGGTGAAGTTGGAAGCTGCTTCTAACGAACAAAGAACACAGGAACACCCAAAAAGGGTCAGAAGGTACTCCATACCGTGGCTTGTGGTCCTGTCCATTTAAGATAAAAAGAGAGAACCTATATTAATAAGGGCAGCAGTAGGAATAAGAATAATGTGCAAAAATTACTTGGTGTGGTTCAGTGGCTTAGGGAATATTAGCGATCTTAAATCACCAACTAAGACCCTGTTGCTAAAACTACCGCTAAAGACACTAATTGACAGCATTATTCAGTGTTTTGCCAGAAAACTGAAACCCTAAGAGATTATGGAGAAAGGCCACAGTTCTTTCAGGGCAAGGTTTGGGCATAATATCAGAGCAGAGCAGAAACTTGCACTGCTGCTGTCCAGGCTGCCCCTGTTCTGTGGATAAAGAAGGGATTTTACACTTCAGGGCTGTCAGGCCAGTACCTTTCATAAACATAACATTCATTTTCAGAGGTGAAAAAGATGTTGTTTGCTGTTTACTGGAAAGGAAATTTAATTTTGCACAAACATGGGGAAGTTTTGCCAAGAGTTAAATGGCTTCTTTATGTCAAGGAACACTAGCGTCTCTTGCAAACCAAAGACTCCGGTTTTAAGTGTAAGATTTTTATCAACACCTCCCTCCGTTCCCTTTTTAAATTAAAAATCAGTCACCGCATTTTTGCTGAATACTGATAAGTCAGTGCGTTATTGAAAGCAGAGGGCTAAGACTGCTGTTTATCTGAGGCTTATCATAGTTCATGCCAGTACCTACAGCCAAAGAGGAAACGGGATGGCTGCAGCACAATGCAGCTGATTTCATTTAATCCCATCAGTGGAAATGCTGTCTGTACCGTTTCCAAAGGCAGTTGTTGGGAGCTCTCCATACCCACTGCAGTCTGTAGAATGTCGTTTCCGCTCCCATTGGGTAGATTATGCCTGCTGTTACCTCAACCACGTGATCATCATCTGCAGAGGGGTAGAAAAACAATCCTCTTGGCAGCAGCTGAGAGAAGAGGGTTTTCTCCTTTTCTGAAACAGTTACAGAAACAGAGAGAAACTGTCCTCTTACTTAAGAGTGTGAGATGCATATAGCCTAGGTCTGATATTTTGGGGCTTTAAACTGTAGGTAGGTATCATAGATTTCTGTCTACAGAACAGTCAAAGCTCAGGACCCTGTTACTGTACGGCACGTAGCATGTCCTAGGGCCAAGGCTGTGCAAAATGATTTCCTAGCCTCTACTCTATTGGGAGATACTTGGAAGGCAAATATAATGGATAAGATAGTCTCTTACAATAGCAGACTAATAAAGAGCCATTAACAAAGCATTAGGAACAAGATACAGTACAGAGTGGTGCTCATGTAAGCAGTGAATCCATTTAAAAGGAGTTTTGCTGGAAGTGCTGGTGTTAGCGGATGAGTCTAAGATATTCTACTCTAGCGTTGGTGTGGTTCATAAACACAGAGGGCTGTTGAGGGCAGCAGGACAGTGGCTTCCTGTGCAGTGGGATGCATCGAAATGTGTCTGGGGAAAAACTAATTTAAAGTTTGAAATCCGAGAGCCATCCAGAACCTTGTGGTGGTCTCTTGAGTGCCGCACTCCAAGCTCACCTTTTAGTTTAGAAGGGAGCTGTAGTCGTTTTATCTGAGCGGCTTCAAAAATGGGTTTCAAGTTCTATCTGTGTGTCTCTGAATCTCTGCAACAGAAGGCTGAAAGGGGGCTTGAAGAAAGCAAGGAGTGATCTCAAAGTAGATCCTAATGCTACATCATTTAACTCTCCCCTCCCCTGCCCTCCCTCCACTCACCATGGAGTTTAGGATAATGAAAATCAACATAGTTCAGATCTGTCAAGACAGGCTCCACACACACATTTGGTACCTGTAAAAATAAATGTTCTCTGCAGAAAGCACTGATAACCTTGTAAGAGATTCAAGGTCTGAATGGAAATTAAAACTGCATTATAAACTATCTCATGTAATTGCAAACTTTCCATTGGCTGTTGTGGAAGTGCTGCCTTTGCTAATGTTGCCCATTTTAACCCTGTTGGGATTCAAAGTTGGTAGTGTGTGTATGTGCATGAGTGTGTGTGTGTGTTTAGTCGAAATCCAACTTTCATGGGGGTAACATCTTCATGATCCTGAAGTGCCTCGTGTAGCATCTGGGCCTGATATGTTCATTGTCTTCTACATAGGTTTTGTACAAAAAGAAAAACCTCTACAAAGACGTTTTTAATATAGAAGAAAGGTAAATTTATTAATCTTGGAACACTAGGAAGAGCCATTAAGTTTTATGATCTTTTTAATATTTTATTTAGAACTGTGCAAATCCTGTACATAATTTATATGGGGATCTTTCTGAATTTCAGGCAATTGTTATGTATTTTCCTCTAATTGCTGAACATATAAATAAAGTTGAAGTTTTCAAATTAATTGTCCATGCATAACTGCAGCAGTTGTCTCCAATTATGTTATTGCCTTGACACACATTGCAATGAAGCTGTAGTCCCTTTGTTTTCAGCTGGCTCGTTGTTCAACCCTTTACCCCAAATTGTTCTGCTGCACTAGTTCTGACTAGTCATTCTTTTTGTTCCATAAGGCAAATATGCGATGTCTTAGAAGAAAATTGAAAGTGAATGGAGTACAGTTTATTGCAACTCTTATCTGCTGTCCTCAACTGACCGTGGGAGGGGGGGAGGGATGGAAAGAGGAGCAATGAATGATGATAGCTTCATATGTCACATCTTTGCTCTAAAAAATAAGTGATTTTAGAACCAAAACTGTGCCACTGCTGCAGATGTATTCCCTGCTGAGTGCAGCCAACAAGAAGTTTCAGGTATGTCTTTTCTTAATTTACACTGATGCTTGTTTGCTGGTTGGCCACAATCCCAGTGATTAATTAGCAACCAGCTTCCTGGTATGGAATCCAAAGGTAATATTCAAAAGAAATGCCATGCCAACAGTATGACATTCTTGGAAGCAGAGAAGGATGCACTGTATCAGTCCACCCATGTTCTTGTTACTGAGAGTAGGGGACTGATTTCTCAGTGGTGTGCTGTTAAGGTTGGATAAGGACTAAACAAGGCGTGGACTCAAAATGAAGGAGCTCTCTGCTTGAAGGTAATTCCACGTAATGATGGAGATGTCCAGATCAATATGCTAAGCTGCAAGCACTGCAGCCTTCTGGAAATCAGATGGGAATTGGAATCTCAGGGTTCAAGGATTCGTGTTTAATCTCTCTTTATCATCCTCATCCGTGGATGTTTCTGCTGTTTCTGGAGATATGGGAGGAGAGACTATGCTGTGTTTGCCCTTTCTCTATTCTTTGATCGTGCTCTTTCTCTCTCTCCTTAGTCTGAAAGGTACAAATCTACCCTTTCGCTTTGCTCTTTGGGAAATTGGAAAAGCCTGGATGCTACTGTATAAAGATGGAAAATTGGCCAGTTCCAGGGAGCCAAGAGATCATGGCAATAGCAGCAGAGAGGAGAACCCAGTGGTCATCTCAAAGTCTCATTGATCAGGCTACTGATGCCTCCTCCACGTTCATTGTAGATATGCTGCTCCCACCCTCTTCACAACACTGTTGATCTCTGAATCATGATGTCTTAACATTCAAAATGGTCTCCTGTGATCCCCTGTGAGATGGAGAAGGAACATTAGAGCTATCATGAAAGGCCCATCATAACTCTTGCTATCTGTAGAAAAGGTTTCCAGTGGCGGCTTACCCAAATCGCAGCCCTCTTCAAGGACTGTGAGCAATTTAGGAGGTGAGGCTGCACTTCATTAACATACTGATGCTGAAAACCATTTGTTTGGCCTGTAAGCCTTTCCTGTAATGTGAAATGGAAAATGAAAAGTGGGGACTAGTTGTCTAATTAGAATTCAACCATAAGTAAGTCTGGGTTTTAAGGAAGGCTTTATACATACGCATAGAAAATCCTAATTAGATTTTAATGAATGGAGGTTGATGATCAGTAGGTGCTATAGAGTTTTAGCGTTTACACAAGCATAACCCTAACACTGTCATTATCCAACAGTAATCCTCTCTTGTAAGAGAAACAATTTCAGCAGAGCTTTCTATTCATCTAATGTGGATATTTATCCTGTTCACACAGTTCGCTGTGCCTCTCTTCCTTTCAACAGATATAGTGAATACCAGAGTATAGCAGTCCCATATTATGAAGCCTTCATTTTTTATTTATTTATTTATTTTTACTAAATATACAGGGATATTATGAAGTAATGTCTTAAATAATTTAACAGAAACTACAGCTGACAAAACAAATGAACAAAGCACAATTTGGGTTGTCTTAGTCTTTTTCATATTTGCTAATTTGCTGAGCTGACAGAACAGCAGTGGCACTGCATATAATTAGTCAAGTTTGTTTGTGATTGTTAATTGCAAAGGAACTAAATGCAGTGCCCAGCTGTGCCCCTAAGATTTGTGTGTAGATGTTACCCTTTCTCTAGGAAAATGTGTGAAGGCCAGGGACTCAGGTGCCTTTGCAATAGCATTTCCCCATCTTTCTTTCTTCTCTCTATGCTGAGCAGCAGAGATAGTGTTGGGGTGTAGATTTTTATCTCAGGACGGAATGGACTTAAATTAACTCAGGCATTGGTTTTGGGGGTTTTTTTTACAGGTTAAATCCCAACTCCTGGTATTGTAACTGAAAAATGCATATTGCCCTTCACACCCGGGTGTCCTCGTCGAGGTTTTACAGGACAGTTAATGCCAGCGTCTCCTCTTAACAGAAAAGTGCAGAGGAAGCTAAATGAGTGGAAGCCACAGAGATACCCAGCCCCTACAACAGGGACACAGGCTGTTTCAGCTGACGTGATGGCTGTGGCGTGACACAGGAGTAGAGTTTGTGGCAGGATAAAACCAACCACAGCTCAGTTTTGCATAACTTAAAGGTGGCCGCCCCAGCATATGCTAAGGGGAATAGTGGGGCTGCAGAAATGCTGCTGAAGCACATTTGTCATCTTGACCTCTCTCTGACTTCCCGTAGCTTAGCCCTAGCCTCGAGGGGGCTGGCTTCAGTCACTGCGCAACATGGTTCTTCTTTTTTTTTTTTAATCTGTTTGTCGGTTGAAATCTTTAATCCTACATGCAAGATCTGAAGAGGCAGTGAGTGTGCGGGGGCTGTACAGCATAATAAAATCAGAATAATCCCAACTCAGAGAATAGCAGTATCCAAGGGGGTGCAATTACTCATTACATAAAGGCTGCTTTAGCAAAACCTGTGAGAATTGCCATGTATGAGCAGTATGACTGCCTGAACTTAGGATGGAGAAACCTGTGAAAAAGAAGTGATTTTACATATAGTAGACATGTTTCTTCAGGGCTGAAGTGGTTCCTCTGTGCTGTTTTGAATGTTTAAATTGGCCTTAAATCGCTCCAAGCTCCTTCATTTTGAAAAGCTGCTGCTTTTTATTTGTGTTTTTTTGTCCAGTGAATTATGAAATATGAGCAAATTCTAATAAGAATATTTGTCAGCAGGATTGCTATAGAGAAAAATAGCATTTGCAGTTTGCTCCAGTTGCTTGTGAAACCATTTCTTTTCTCTGCAAGGATGAATTACCACATCTTCTATTTCTTAGTACACCATAGCAGTGGGTTTGTTTTGGTGAGGGTGAAGGAAGTGCCTTTTACATGGAGAAAGCCACCAGAATGTAATCTGTTGGGGCTTGATACCTGACTGGCTTCAGCAAAAATCACCGAAGTAATATAAAAGAGGCAAAACATCTGAGAGATCAGAGTCCTGCCCCTCTTAAGCAGCATAATGTACTGAAACTCCCCTATCATGGACAAAATGCCTTGCATTAACTACCACGCTTGATTTATCCTTCTTAGGGTGTTGGATTATCTGTTGTCCCATATGCCTATTATTACTTTTGTAAGGTGACTTTAAAGCATCGGTGCTTTTTTTTCCCTTCAACCAAGCCCTCTTTCCAGCATTTTTTGGGCTTGGTTCTCTCTCTAACCAATAAATGTAAGTGAGGCATGGTCCCTATAATTCTCTGCCCATGTACCCCTTTGAGGTGCCCCTCAAAGGCTGCTACATTGGTATTCTGTCATTTCAACTCTTATTTAATAGTTTTCAGCATTTGATTTGTCAAGTAGATTGAAACAGTTTGGACTGATTCCATCTGTGCTGTCAAAGGAAGTTTCTGTGGTGTTTTGTATGCTCACTGCTGCTACTTCCACTCTCTGTCCAGCTTTTTGCTGACAAAGGTACTTGGTCTGAAAGCTCAGTAGATTCATAGATTGATTCATAGATTGGAAGGGGCTGGAAGGGACCTTGTAGATCATCGGGTCCAGCCCCCCCACTCTAGGCAGGAAAAGACAACTGGGGTCAAGTGACCCCAGCGAGGGGACCGTCCAGTCTCCTTTTGAAGATTGCCAGGGTAAGTGACTGCACCACTTCTGGAGGGAGCTTATTCCACAGTCTGGACACCCTGACTATGAAGGAGTTTTTTCCTGGAATTGAGCCTGAAGCGGCCTTCCAGGAGTTTGTATCCATTGGTCCTGGTCTTCCCCAGGGGTGCCCTGGTGAACAGCTGTTCACCAAGCCCTTGATGCACTCCTCTGATGTAGCAGCAAGATGCTACCGAGTCCCCTCTCAGCCTTTTCTTTTGTAGGCTGAAGAGGCCCAAGTCCCTCAGCCTCTCCTTGTATGGCTCGTCTTGCAAGTCCCTATCATACGGGTGGCTCTTCTCGGGAATCTCTCAAGTGTTTCCATGTCCTTGTTGAAGTGCGGCACCCAGAACTGGATGCAGTACTCTAGCTGGGGTCTCACCAGTGTGGAGTATAGTGGGAGTACCAGAAGAGGCAGAAGGTGATATTGTTTTTTATTTTTATTTTTTATTCATGTGCCTGTTGCAGCAAGAACATCTATAGGGCAGACTCTACCCTTAGAATTGCTTTAGGACATTAACTCCCTGCCATTGGTGTCCTGTGCGAAGGCATCTCTAGCCCTGAATGAGGTCAGCCAGTTCCTCCTCCCCGGGTTGCCCATTACAGTTTGTTGACCTGACAGTGAAAGATCTTAGATCATGTGAATCGGAACTATGGGTAATTTCTTCCTCATCCTTGCTGGCACTCAGATTAAATGGAACAAGACCAATACATTTAAAAAAACCCAAACAAACAAAAGGAAAGCACTTTAGCCACATTTCTGCAATCCTTGCTCAGAAAAATGAAAATGGAGCTTTTCTTACAACAGATCTACAGTCTGTCTTACATCTTTGCAGGCACTTACAATTAGCAGTGCAACTGCGTGCCTAGCCCTCAATCCTCTGATGTGTCTTAACTCTGTCTGCCAATTATTAAGAGAATTCTTTGAAACTGTTTTTGTCTGTAATGTCCATGTGGAAATCTCCTCAATAGAAAGCAATTAAAATCTTTATATTCCAGACCATTAGCACAAACAAACCTATTTGGTCCTTGTATTTCAAATAACCCATTTTAGCCATTCACTTTCCTTATCCTAAAGTGCATTGGTAAAATGTGAAGCTAAATGGCTTTTGAATAAGATGATAAAATCTCTCCCTCAAAATAAGGCATTCACAATCCATGTTCATTTATTAGCATTTGAAAGATGAAGTAGTGGGTATTATCTTTTTTTGTTTTTTTGCAAATGGAGAAACTGAGCCATTTAGAGATTATGTGCCTTGACTTGGGTCATAATGGCCCCTAATCCTAAAATTATATAATTAGACTACTGGTTCTCAAACCGTGGCCTGTGGAAGGCTTGCCAGTTGTTCCTTTATAATCTGGTTGGTCACGTGGTGCTGGCCATTTTATTTTTCCCCAGCTGCCAAATTGCATTAAATGAGGCTTAAAACACATTCCTTTCTCTCTCTTTCATACAAGAAGCTGTTAATGTGTGTGCCACTGCAGGGATGTTATATAATCACAAAGAGTATGGCGTCCATGTGATTAGAAATGGGAAGTAGGAAGCCTACGAGGTCCTATCTCTGCTAAAATGTGGTCCATGCAAAGAAGTTGGAGAACTCACACACTAATAATAAATCCCAGTGTCCGTCTGTGGCCAGAATGGAGTTATACCGGTGCATTGCTTTATGACAGAAAGTAGTGAACATTTTTTACATATTTTAATCTTTGTAGAAAACAATAAAATCTTTGTAACAAGGCCAAGCAGTGAATTTGTGATGTCCGTTGTTCTTGCTCACTGGCTGCTTGTTATCCTTCCTGGGGTTTTTTGCACTGTTCTGAAGCTACTTAGAGTATCGACTTGTTTTGCAGTCTGTGTCCCTAGGGTTTGACCTCAACTTTTTACTTTTGGGACTGAAAATACTGAAGGGTCTGCATTGTCAGAGAAAATGAAAGGACCCTTCGATTGTATCAGCATACAGCCTTAGGTAAGTCCTAAGGTATGAATGGTTCCACAATGCGTTCTGTTCTGCCCAGCTCAACAGGCGGTTGGTTACTGCTAAAATACTTAGACATGTGTTTAATACATCTATGTACTGATTTATGTAGCGATTGTCATCTGAAACCATGGAGGGTCCGAGCCCCCTGAGTTTAATTCATGTCTTTCTATAATGGAGGATGGAAGAGTGGGTATGAAGGGTGCTAATTTACAAAATCAGGGCACTTCAAGGAAAGTTACCATGGATGCGAGTTTGGTTTGAACCCCTTCTAGGCAAGCAAATTAGAAATGGGGTAATATATATTATGGAGGACATGACTTTCTGTTATCTAAACTAGTGCTGGGTTTAGGCTTAGGACCTCACAATATGAGGGACATCTAAACAAGAAAAAAAAATGGACATTTTTGTTGTAATATGACAAAAATATACTTCTATATGGCTCCAGGTATTCATACTGAGTTCATAAATTTGTGCAGAAATAATTCATCTTAATTTCATGAAAATCCATGTTTGTGGATTATTTTTATCACACGGGGCCTCCTAAAATGGACATAGCTTAGGGCCTCAGCATGTCATAATCCGGCACTGGTCTAAGCTCATGGTCCAGATATGGTCTCAGTCTTCTCCGCCAGCTATGCTCGTCACAGGCACTGGGACACATTACCGTTTTGAAGCATACACAGACGGCGGGAGCTGTTTTTTGTGTGTTTGCTTTGGTTTTCTTTGTTGTCCGAGTTGAGGGGTTGAGGAAGAAATAAAATTTCCGCGTGGGTTTGGGGTATGTGGTGCTTACAGCACGGGACACTGGTTGACGTTGCATGGCTGCGCCATTGCTCTCCATTCTGCCTCACGTGTTGTCGTTACTGATGAAGCGCGGCCGGGTTGTAACGATGCGAGTGGGGGCGGCGTGGGGATGTGAAAAGGGGTATCATAGAGACCCCCTCCCCGTGACTGGAGTAACGTGGACTAACGGGAGACCGACAATGGGGACTAACGGCACGGTCCTGAGCAGAATGGCCTGGGCACTTGCGTCCAAATGGTTTCCATCAGAGAACGATGATTATTTTTTTAACCCAGACTTTTTCCAGAAATGTACCAGTTTTGACCCATGTTTCTTTGGACCAGGCTGGCAATTCTGGTCCGCACCAGGGACAAGACCCCCACCCTCCCCTGGGAGCAATGACATGCAGCGGGGAGGTGGGTGTCTGAGGTCTAAGATGCACCTACACCCCCCTGGGCGAGTGCTTCGACCACTGGGCTCTCGTCTACTCTACATGCACGCTGTGTCCTGTGTCTAACCCGCTCCCCCTTTCTCCCCCTACACCAGCAGTGCTTGGGCGGGACACTGCTCTCATGTGGGGAGGGGGCTCTGAGGCCGCGCAAGCTCATCACACCGCGGGGGGCGGAGCCAGGCAGCGAGCGGCGCCAATGAGTGGGGGGGCGGGGACAGGTGGGGCCGGAGGCGAGCGGCGGGG
>NW_005842740.1:64834-71962 GCF_000455745.1 Alligator sinensis
CATAGTTGACTGTGGCTTGATTCATCCTTGCGCCGACACGGGCTCCTCTTTCCTTTCCTCCCAAACACGAGCGGTCCTTGACGAAGGAAGCGGGATAGGAGCCGTCCGGGTTTCCTCGGGAGAATCCGCTCGGCCGGTTTTATCCTTTTTTTTTTTGTCGGTGGTGAAGGAGGCGGTTTTTGCATCTAAGCCGCCCGGGTGGCATCTCGCGCCGCGCCGCGCCGCGCCGCGCCGACCGGGACGGAGAGTAGCGCTAGGCACGGCAGGACAGGGCTTGCATTTGGCTTTATGATGGAGGCGGAGAGACGTGTACCTTTGTCTAGGGAAGGTTTCAGGCCGGCGTGCCGGGGGCTCGAACTGGTCGTGAGGCATCAGCTGCTTGTTCCCCGACCCCGCCAGGGAAAGATCCCCAACTCCTGTCGGAGAAGGGGCTGGGGAAAGACGGTGCTTACTGTTTTCTTGAGAACGGATGAACAAACATGGACTTATTTTTGTGTTTCTGTTTCCACGGGAAACTGTCTGCTGACCCGGTGTGGTCCCTTAGCGTGGCTGTGTCCTTTGTCTTGTGGGAGGCGTGCGCTCTCGGTAGCGGGCAGGCTGGCCGGCCGATATCACAGGTTGTTTTGTCTCCACTTGCTCTCGTTGCAGTGACAAGCAAGCGTTCGTTGCGCTCGAGCAGCGGACAAGTGATGTCCCCTGAAACCTGTGCGGAGCCCGTGTGGCTTTCGAGTTGCGCACGCTTTGCTTGTTCTTTGAAGTCTGAATCTTCCTTACATCTTGTGGGACCTGTGGTGACAGCCTGGCCTATACACAAATGTGGCATTTAAAGCTGCTTCGTTTTGCATGTAGCAAGTGCTGCATCCAGTCCTGTCTCTTCTCTGGGGGGTGGGGAGGAACTGTTTGGAGCCTATTTGCCTGAAGACAGCTGGGACCATGGTGCACCAAGACATTAGGGCAGCCTCCTTTTGTCTGAGAGCTCGCTGAGGGGTTCTTATGGCAACACCGTGGCAGGGTCTGAAATGGACTCAGCTGGATTGGGATGCATCATTACGCCCTCTGGCCATGGAAGGCCTCTAAATCAGGATCTATTGGTGGGGCTTTGCTTTTCATCCCCTCCCACCTTCTGTCACTGTGCAGTCGCTTGGCACAGGTTCGAGCAGAGTGACGTGAGAAGAATGCTACTGGGGGGAGGTATTAATTTTCTTTCTTTAAACTAGCTTAACCCTCTTTTACTGCTTCTTTAGCTGAAAGTCCGCGGTCCTGTAAAGCTTCCCAGTAATCAGCAGATCATATAAGAGGGTCAAATGTGTATGATGATGAGGAAGGGAGATGATAATGGGGAGTCTGCTAGGAGGTTAGGATGAGGTAAGAATTCGGTGACCTTTTCTGGAGGGAGGTTTGCATACGTAGTGTCATGGACCACTCCAGAGGGACGTGGCTTTCATGTTCCTGGCTTCCAAGTGTTGTTTGGAAAGGCTCTGTCTTCAGAAATGGCTCTTGGGTCTCTTCACAGACCCCTTCCCCTCCTCCTCCTCCCCCCAAGTGAATCATTGGGATATGGTTTATATCTTGATAAGAATGGTGTTTCAGCTGTATTCTCATCTGAGTCATATACTGCAGTGTTTTGTGAAGGCTTCTTTACTGTGTAGTGAGTCACACTCGCCTTCGCTCCAGCCTGTAAAAATGGAACAGGATTTATGGTGTTTCTGACAATGTGGATGGAATACCAAATCCAAAATAAATACCAAATACCAGCAAAAATATCTAGGTAATGGTCATAGCAACACTCTCAGTTCAACCTTGGATTTGGTTTCCCAGGACTATGAGGATTTTCCTGAGCATCTGTTCTCGTCTTTAAATGGATCTATAGAGCAGTGTGAAGGCTCTCTCTGGCCAGGTGACTTGAGTAACACAGCACAGTTAGTTGGCAGGGCCCAGAGCGAGCTGGAAGCCTGGAGCAGGCATCTCCGTTACCTGCTAGGAGGACAAGCTGTAATCCGCAGAGACCTTTTAACACAGTACAGCTGTTGTCAGTGCAGCCCCTTTTGGTGGGATGGCAGCTGTTGCTGGACATTGGATGTCTGCCTTAGCAACAAAAGGGAAGCTATCATCTAATGGTTTCAAGCTCTTCAGTGTCCAAATGTTTGGTGTTTTATAAGCAAGCCTGTATAGTCACCAGCAAAAGTCTGCTCATGCATCTTAATCTTACCACCTCCTCTTTTTTTTTTTTTTTTTTTTGGCTGGGATCAAGAGCTTCTGCCCAAGAATCCCTGCAAAATGGCCATGTCCTAACCACAGACTGCATAAAAATGATTCACACGTGAAGCACAGTTCAAACTAGCCCAGATCAAAGCTGTCTAGAGGTGCATCCAGCCCCTGTGGCAGGGCTTATCTACATTAGAGACTGGTTGGCAACAGTGGGATTGGAATCGGAGAGCTGTGGGTAACTGCTGACACCTTAACAAGCATGTTCAAAGGAGGTCTACGGAACGAGGTTAGACAGCTTGGTGATGATAGTTGGTGTATACTGGCTTCCCACTGCTAAAATTGGTAGAGTTGCACTGCTGCTTGCCATAGTGACAGTTGGGATCTACTGCAATCCTGCCCACTGGGGAGGACAGTCCCTGCTGTGATTTCACCCAACAGTTCCTGGGCACCCCCAAGTCGGTGCTGTTCTCAACTCTGTGAATGATCTGGGCAAATGATCTGCTTAGTCTTGTTTCTTTTGGGTGATGAAGAGCTAGAAGTAGGCACTAGAAGTTGACTAGAGGGTCAGTCTAATGTGTTTGCTGGTAGATGTGGGTGCATGTTTAGCAAGGGAGAGATTCTGTCAGGAACTTGCTGGTTCCATAAGATCATTTCCCTGCACAACAATTTCTGTCATCTTTTGGAAGTATTTCCTGGACGGAGAAGCACAGTGGAGACGGAACTGCCAAAGAATTTGGATTAGAGTCATTGTTTTAGAACATCCCCTACTGTACTGGTGTCTCGTTTCAGTCCTGGAACCCAGGAGTGTTTCCGTAAATTGGAAACACGTGTATTTTTGGAGTTGGATGATGTGTTCGCAGCCACTTGGCTTGAAGTCAGAGAGTAATCTTTGTCTCTAAAAGGGGCGTCTTGAAGTTTCTTCTTTCCAGGAGAAATGGCCCATTTCCAAAACTGGTTCAGCTCTCCTGATGAGGCACTGATTGTCAAACAGCACTGGGGAAACATCAGGGCTTTGCAATCCATTTTTTTCCCTCTGTTATACAGCTGAAGTTGCTTTTAAAGGTCTAAAACTCAACACCCCTTGGCCTCCCAGTGAACAGCTGTTCTGCCTCTTGTCAGCAAATTGGTATTATAGCTGGGTCTCTGTAGCATGTTGTGGGGGAGAAGGGAACCAGCAGGAAATTTTAACCAGAAATGCAAATTATTTTTAAGAAAAACAATTCAGATACAGTAATGGAGCTTGGAAAAATCAATTAAGTTTGCAGCAAGTCCCACCTCAGGATCTGGTACCCTGACAGGAAAAGGTGAGCTTATGCCAGCTTTCTGTCTGCAGATTCCTACTTCCCTGATGCAGGCTACCCTGCTACTTTTCCAAGTAGTCTCCAGAGAGCTGTCCATTTCTGGAAATCCAGACTGTAGATTAGAAGCTAACCAGGAGAGCAGTCACTCATTGCATCGTTTTGGCAGATCACCCTGTAGGCATAGGGCTAAATAGGTACTTAGTTGGAGGATGGTAAAATACACAGGCCCATTGCAGCCAGGCAGAGGGTGGGATTACCATTCATTTTAGTGTAGAGGATGTACACCATCTTGCAAGGGTTGCTGAGCTCTGGTTTTAGGAGATCTTCATTGAGCATATGGCTGTTCAGAAGGTATCATGCTGGGGCTTAGTTGGAATAACAGAACCAGAGTGAAAAGCATTAGACTAATCAGTTGATGACCAGCCCTTGGCATTTTTGCATTGCTGCTTTCAAGCTGCAAAGCTTTGGAGGTGCTGTTGGGCTTTTACAGCCTTGCATCTTCTGGTTTGTGTTAAGTCTTAAACAATAACAGACAATGGGCAGTTCCTCTACAAATCTCCTAATCCCGTTTCTGCCTTGATCTTTGTGCCTTTGGCTGACAAGTTCCCTTGTCCTGATTAGGCACAAGCAGCTATGCAGCCCCAAGTGTGCATGTATTCCTTAAGCAGACAAGTTGGGGGCTGAAAGACCTGGGTTTTGGGAAGACACTTACTTATTCACATAAATCCAAAGTGCTTTGAGTTCCTGAAATGCTGCTTGCTTGCTGCGGTAAACTGAACTTGATGTCTGTATGGTGGTTGCTTTGTGTGTGTGTTTGCAGGTGGGAGAGATGCTGGAGATAGGGTGGCCATCATAGAGGACATTCCAGTCTTCTGCTACTCGGTCCTTTGTCCTCTGTCGATACGAAACTGGACATCTTTATGTCCTCTATTTTTTCTCTAAGGCGTCCGTCTGGTTTTGTATCGACAGAAGACAACTGGACTGTCCTCTATGATGGCCACCCTAGCTGGAAAGTAGTTAAGTTCATGATCGTTATCTGTGGACATATTTCTCTCTTCCAGTTGGTGGTGGCAAGATCCAGAACTTTGCATGTTTCCCTATTGAGAAAAGAGTGTGGGGGATGTCTCTGACCTCTCGCTCACCACTTCAGTCATTTGGCAACTTAAAATTCTTGTCTGGGATATTAGTTTTCTAATATCCCAGACAAGAAAACGAGATTTCTGGTGTCACTGTGGTACAAATCAGCTTCTGAATAGAATTAATTTTAATGTAGTCACTTTTCTGGGTCCCTCCCCCCCCCTTCCCTTTTCCTAAATCTTTGGATGGGCATTGTTTTCTCCTTCATTGCATCTTATGCAACCCTTTTTTTGTTTAAATGTTAATTTTGACCCAATATAAAAAGCACAGTTTCATGCAGATCCTTATATGATTTCTTAAGTAGACTCTCCTCTGCGTTCTGAGAGAGAGATTCTCCCCCATAGTGATATCCCATTAGGCATGACACTGGAGATTAAGACTGGGAATTCAAGTGCTTTGCTTTTAACTAATCCCTAGATTTGAAATGTGTACTGAGGAGCTGTACACATGATTTAGTTTCTTGCCTCCTTATCCTGTATCGTGCACAACTTGGGGCATAGATTTCCTTCTGAACTTCCAAAGCAGATTTATCATCTTGGAGTGAGGTAAGGGCAGAGGTACCTGCCTGTTGTGCCTCCGACTTCTTGTTTTTCTTATTCTGAAGGATGGTTCCTTCCTCTTCCGTGTCTGTGCAAAAAGGGAGGCCCTGAATTAGTGTTGTGCAAAGTATGCTACCCCAGCAGGCATGTTGTGATGAAGCTGGCTGAACAGCGCTCCTTGTAGCACCCGTGCATCATTCTGCCCCTGGCAGTGGATAACCTGAGGCAGTAAGGGAGGGGAAGAGAAACTAAAGACCTGTGAGTAGTGAACTGAGGAGAGAAGCTAATCATCCTGTCGGCTTTTCTGAGATCTGCTTAAGTCGTTTGGTGAAGAAGATTGGTCTTACCACTAATTTCTATGGAGGGGTTGAGAGTCAGCACTTAGACTGCCAGCTTGGGATGCCTGTCAGTTCTTCTTTTGTTCCCGTTGCTCTGCCAGTATTAAATTGAAGTTGTAGTTTCTATTCCTAGTTCTTCAGCCCTTTCCACAATGAAAGCAGTTAAGCTGCTTGCCAAGATGATCAGAAGGAACCCGGTGCCCCTCTATCTGAGTGTTTGGAGATCCAAAGAAGACTTGAATGGGTATATACATATGTAAGCACTTCTTATTCTGGAAAACTCAGGAAGGTGAAGTTTTCCTTTGCCTTGTCTCTGTTGCTGTGTGTTTGGAGGCCTGTCAGCGGGTTGAGCAGGCTGTTTTTCAGCCCTCAACAGCATAGGTGGTGAGGGCTGGTAAAATCCCATTGTATCCATCCAGCATTTTGTTTCTGTGATAGCAGAAAGCAGTTTAAATGTTTTGAATGAAAATGGCTTCCCCCATAATCAGCTTGCATTTGCTTGCTATTTGATGACATCCTACTAGTTCCTTAGTTTTAACCTTTTTGGTTGGAGGATGATGAATGAAAACATTGCAGAAAAGCAAAAACAGGGGGAAAAGCCTCTGGCTCCCCCCACCTTTGGATACTGTAACGAAACAGCAGCAAACTCGTTTCTTTTTTTTAAATCTCAAGGGAGAGCTGAAATGCATCACTGCACCTCACCATTGACTTGAGTGTTTAATAAATTAAATTCTTCAAAATTCTCAGGAATGACCTGATTTGTCACTGTTCGGTGACCAGAGCTGGTGTCTGATAAGTGCAGGTGGGGGTTACTTCTCCCAGGAGGCTGCCAGGCTGCTGATGCTTTGTTGTGCTTCTGCAGCACAAGCTGACCTGTGCGAGGTGAGTTGGGACTGAGAACAGGTGAGAGCCCCACAGAAACTTGATACATTTTGCAGACAAACTCCTTTCTGAATCGGAAAGATGTCATCATTTGGCTGACAGTGATGTTCGTTTTGCGACCTTGAAACTAATCTTCCAGTGGCTTCTTTTTAATAGGCTTTTCAGTTGTGAAGCTGTTGAGATAGGAAGCAAAAGAGTAACAGGGAGTTACTGCATCTCTTGCTGTTTTATTTTTAATGGTGGTGTGAATAAGCATTGATGCCTATGTGCAATTTATTTTTTATTTTTATTTTTCCTTGTCCTTTTGCTGCAAGGCTTTCATGTTAGTTTCCCGCTACTGGGGGGAGCACCTTTGACATGAATGGATCTCAATACAGGCTCATCTAGCTGTGGTTTCCCATTGCCTTCTGTCTTGTACTGGACAAATAATGCTAGGGTAATTAACTTTCTGCCCAAGACCTTGCAGCTTCTTCACTTCCAGCTCAGTTGGTGCAAGTGGGAGAGTAATCTCCGAGTTCCAGAGCATGTCTGGAAACGATCTATTACAGATGTGTTCATGCAGTAGGGCCAGGGCTTTGAGTAAGGTGGTGGTGGTTAGCATTGCTAGAAGAGTTAATCCAGAGATTTAGCTTTTATAAGTATTTGGTGCTTGAGTCCCTATAACCTCTAATGGAGAGGTTCACAGCACCCATCACTTAGCTTCATTTATATCTTGGCATTCCT
>NW_005842740.1:71993-108431 GCF_000455745.1 Alligator sinensis
ATTAGCTGGTTTCTGTTTGCTGCACTTCAGGGAATCTCAAGTCACATGCTCCTTGTGTTTGCAGAGACTTATGAGCTGTTTCTGCCTAGAATACAGGACAAGAGTTCATGTTCTGAGAAACTGCCCCAGTTCCTTTAGCTGGGCAAGGAAGGCTTCCTGAAGAAGATGGACAGTACAGGAGGTTATGTGCTGTGCTTCAATCCAACGTTGGTGCAAGTAACCTTGGCTGGACAAACTAATTTCTACTCTCGCGTATTCAGGTTGTAGCCATGTTGGTCTAGAGGAAAAAGCAATCGGGACTCGTAGTAGAGATGAAATCTTTTCTTAAAGCAACAAGATTTTTGCAAACCAATTTCTGTGAAATTCTAGGAAATATGAACTTTCATTTCTACCCGGGAGAACTTTTACAGTCTTTTCTCCAATGCCTGATGGAGGGTGTTTGTGCCCCAAAACTTGCAATTTTTTATTTATTTATTTATTTATTTATTTATTTTAACAAAAATCTTGTTGGTCTAATAAAAGATATCATCTCTACTACGAGTTCTGACTACTCTTCCATAAGCATTTGGATATGGTGACAGTAAGCCAGATAAATAGTGTACATGCATTACAGTGAGGTCATGGGTTTTTCTTTTTTTTTATACCTGGTTGGGGCTTTTGTGTATTGCTGACACTGATGCAAATGTTGTGCGAGTAATAACGAACCAGCCAAGTTGGAGCCTCTAGCTTGTTTTATTTTTCTGAGAAGTTTGATTTTTTTTTTTTTAATTTTTTTTATTTTTATTTATTTATTTATTTTTTGGAACATGCTAGTGAAAAAGTTTTAAGTTTCTTAGTAATAGAAGTGCCTTCTCAGTGAGCTGAGCACAGAATTCAGTAATGGATTCTGTGGATTGATGAGACCAGGCTTGGATGTAATTATAAGTTCGATCAGATCTGACTGTTTAAAAGAGCATTTAACTGGAGCTGAAGAGCAGCAGCAGTTTGGGGATCTGGTTAGGGACATGATGCAGGTTTCCCAAGCTGATAAGGTTGGGGGAGGGCACTTCAGGCTTATGTGGGATTCTCAAAGGATCCTTGAGACACCAACACGAGGGATGAAGGACTTGATTTCGTACTGATTTGAGTAAATCATGCTTAGCAGTATAAGTCTAATATAAGCCTCCTTATCCCACAGTCTGGGCTTGGATATTTAATTCAGTCAACACTTGAAGTGTTCTAACATGGTAGATCGGTATCTGCATATCTTTGCATTGTCTATGGTATGTTCTTTTCAGCCTGCAGAATGCTGCTGCTCATACATGCTGCCTGGTTTTGAACAAACCTTCTATTCAAAGCTGAAGCTTAAACTTCAGAAGAACATGCAAAATCCAAAGGGAAAAATTTGGCTACCCTTGACTGGTTAAATGTACCCTTACAGTAGAGATTCAGCTATGCACTTGTTTGGTGGTGCATACAATGCAGTACTTGTTCAGACAAGGCCAAAGTTGGGGGCGAGGTGTATGGCTGAAAGAACTACCATCAGTGACAGCAATAATGCCAAACCAACAGATGGGCAATGGCACTACTAAATACTAGTGCCCATCACCAGCTGGCTTGGGCTTGTTTTGTGTCTATTAAATGAATGACAACTCCTCTCTCCTCATCTTTTCTGGATGCATCACAAGCATGCTGTGTCTGGTGGCAGATTTCACTAGCTGGGTGCAATAAAGTACCCAGCTGTATGTGTATACATGGATGAGTAAGCTTGTGAATGCCACTGTTGCTTTAAGCTTTATTCTGAACCACCCATGAGCTGTGCATTGGGGGATGCTGCCTGCAAAACCTTCCAGTGTTGTCCATAGTCCCAGGAAACCAGAAAGTTAATTCTGAGGCTCACAGGGAGAGAAGAGCATGACGGAGACTGCAATGAGTTATTTGCTCAGTATGTTGCTTTTGAGCCAGTAAGGCTGGGGACCACCGCTCTGATGGCTTCTTCCTATTCGGTTGTATGTACTTTAGCTATGACAGCATCAGCTTTCTTAGCATGACTCCAGCTTTCTTAGCATTATTACATGATGTTGGTAGGCACAAGTTGGTTTGATATCAGTGCTCTGATATGGCATCCTGGAGGGCGTTGCTATGTAGAAGAGCAATTATTTCCAGTACAGAGGGGCTGATAATGCTTGTGTCCAGTTCTGGGTGGAGACAGCCTTGAGCACAGTCAGGAGGAATAGCTGCATTGGTATCAAATGTTATCAGTATAAACTAAGGATGCAACTGCATGTTCCTCTGATGCAAGTGTAGCAAAAGGGTCTTCCCTTTCTAACCTAGACTGAAACCTGGCTAAGCCATTGTAAGAGTAACTTTGTTTCATTCAGGGTTAAACTTGAAACCACTCTGCTGTGCTCATTGCCACAGGAGAATACAGGCGTAACCTTTGTGTCTTAACACGTCGTGCCACCGGAGTAGCAACTCAGCCTCCCCTTTTTAAAGCAGTTATGTCTGTTCATAGCCCTTGTTATTAAAGCATTTATACCAAGTTTGTACTTCTGGAATCTCTACAGGTCTCAGTCAGTCTTGCATTGCTCTCCTCATTCCCTCTAAACTTGCTGCCTTTGTTTCAAAATGGCCCAGTCCCATCTTGCTGCTTTCAGGATTTGGGTGTGCTTTGCTCTTGCAGGCAGATGCAGTGTGAATGGGGTGGGAGACTGCCTTTCTGCCCCCCTCTCTCCCCACATGCATTACAGTACTCGGGCAGGAAATGCTGAGAGAAGCGAGAGTAATGGAATCCATGAAACTCAAGCTGTGCTTCAGTGGAAATCTGTTTTCGATTTCTGCCTGGTCTGTGGAAGCCTCAGACTGAACTGTAATTGTTCCAGTTGGATTGGGGGTGGGAGATCACATGAATGAAAGCAGCAGAGTCAGCTTTCTAGAGAGCCTCTTACGCAGGGTCTGGCTACTTCTGCTGCTCTATATTCAAAGGCTGGTGTGTGTTTTGTCACAGCTTCAGAAAGCGTCTTTGTATTCAGCTGTCTAAAAGGTGTTGGCATTTCCCTAACGGGCTTGATCCAGCTGTCAGGGGTCTGAGTGCTGGTGTCTATGGCATGTCAGATCAGGATGCCATGGGGGAGCGTGGCTCTGTCACTGCTCTTGGAATCTCTTCTTTTGATCATTTTCCAGCTCCTTCCTTTGTGCATCCTGGTGATGATGATGGGCAAGAATTATAAGGACTCAATGGGGACTCCTTTAGGGAAATGCTGCTCACTAGTGGCAGTGGGGCAGGGAGAGGATATTTCTGAAATGTGTACAGTTGAAAGTACTTGTGGTTGGGCCGTGGAGGGCAGTCTGTTACTGCAGGTCTGATGCAGTGTGACTCTAATTTTTGTATTGGGTGCAATAGGCTTTTAATCAACTTTCTTTTCAATACAGATGTTGCACTCTCTGTGTTTGAAGATCAGAGCAGAGGCTGAGGGTGCTTTGTGGCTGACAGGTGACACCTACTCTTCTCTCAGGATCTAGCTATGGCAGAGGAAGAAGAAAGGGTGGAGCCCTTTCATGTCTCTCCTGGGCTATACAGTCTGTGAGCCTTGAAGCTTAAACATTAGCAACTGTGACCTTTATTACAGGTTTTTCTGACTTAGTCTGCGTAAAAAGGCCATTTTATAATTACTCGGGGGTTGAGGAGGGACTGCCTGGACTCTTAACCCAGTGGTTTTCAGCCTTTTTTTTTTTTTCTTTTCCATTTGCAGACCCATAAAATATTTTGAATGGAGGTGCAGACTCCTTTGAATTGGAAGTGTGGGTATTCACATACTTTTGATTGATCATAATCATCTTTTGCAGACCCCTTGGACATATAGAGGTCCACAGACCAGAGGTTGAAAACCACTGTCCTAACCTTTTGCTTTCTGATAAGAGTGCATGCCGCAGCTACTTTTGATTCTTTTCTTTTCAGAGGGTACATGGCCAAGGGGAGCTGGATTTGGTTATTGGAATACTTCTGTTCATCTGGGGAGGAGGAGAAATGGTAGTTACTTTTAGCTGTGACCTTGAGGAGGGTGCGTGAGGAATTCCCAGGCACTGCTGACAGTGCCTGGTCTTCTGAGTTCTTCTCGCATAGTACAGACGTGCTAATTAAAAACAGAAGGAAGAGTATAAGGAGATGCTGGAAAGGATGCACAACATTTTTTTCCCCACACGGTAAGTATAGCTGCAAAAGGAAAAAAAATACTATGTTGTTCTAGAAGGACCTCAGGGATTATAGCTAGGAAAAATATTTTGAAGGAGCCAGGGATGTTACATTAAAGCATTACTGCTTGCTGTTGGGATCTGTTTGTGCAGTAGAAATAAACCATATTGGACAAGGTGTATGGCTACAAAGGTAAAACCTTTTGGCTTGGTTTGTGTATTTTTTGTTGTCCTCCCCCCCCCCCCCCCCCCCCGAGTGCTTTTTGACTTGCCTCTTAAGGATTTCACTGCATGTGTGGTGGCTAATAGCGTTGACCAAATGGACTCAAACTGATTAAATGAATGAAAAATCTGGGTACTGTAATTCTAAAGAGATGGTATGATCACCTTTTATCCAGAGAACTGGAGGCCATAGAAGGGGAAAGCCACTGCCAGTAGAGTTTGTGGTGGGAGTGTGAGGGGGACTGGGATCTCAAGTGAGATCAGTCTCTCACTGCAGGCGTCGCTATTTTTAGATGGTTGCCACAGGGAATCCTTTTCCCCCCTCTGATCATAAGCTTTTTCAGCCAGACCAGCTGCGGGTTAAAAAAAAAAAAAGTTACTTCAAACATAGACTCTTCAAGAAGCATTTAAAACCCTTTAAAGCTGCGGATAAGCTAAAGGCTGCAAATCCAAGAATTGCCCCGTGCTCTTCTGGAGGCTGGCTATGTGGGCATGGGTCTCCCCAGGACGTGCTCCCTGCGTGTGCATCTCGGCGTGCGGCTTTGAGCTGCAGTTGGCATTGCTGCACGGTGCTGGGAGGGGTCTACTGGGGTGTAAGTAACAGCATTGGACACTTCCCATGGCTCTGCTGCTTTTTGTTTCCTGCCAGACTTGACTGCCCTCAGGGCGTATGGGAAGCGGCGGGGGACATGGTGGGCTGTAGGTTGTCACAGCAGAGGATGTGGGGTGCATATTGTGGGGGAAGAAGATCAAACACTCTTTGCTCATTTGAATATCCTGTCTCTCCCTCCCCAACGTGCCTGCCACCAGCATGAAATTCATCCCCAGAAAAGTATGTGCCGCATTGACAAGAGCCAGCATGTTGTCTCCTTGCCTTTTACTCGTTTCTGTGCTGTTCTTGATTTCACTGAGTCCAGTAAAAATAGCACTAACTGGAATGAGTTTTGGTTCCTGGAGCAGGCTGTTCTTTAGCCCTCAAGGAAACCTTGTGCTCTTCCAGGGCCACTGCTTGTTTGAGCTCCTGCTATTAAGTGCATGTAATGGATTGTTGCAAGCTTTAACATCTCCTGTCCTGCGATTGACCTGTCTTTCAACACTTACCCTGTGCCAGAGGACTGCCCAACTGATCCAAGCAGTCACTGATCATGTGAAAGAAAGGTCCAAATCTGTTGCCATTCAATGACACACAGTCCATTCTTGTTCAGGTGACATACTAATAAAGTAAAAACGAGTCATCCAGGTATAGTTTCTGACTAGAATCAGATGGCTTACTTTAAAATGGATGGATGTTTTGGGCTTGCTGCTGATGGCAGCTGTCTTGCTGAAGTGTCATTGTAGGTTAAACTTATATAAGTATTAACAGTAAAACAACTTGCAAAGATGCACAGTCAACCTGGAAAGTTTTCCCTGTGAAATTCTTTTTGACATCAGTCTCCTTGTCTCCTGAATAATGAGAGCCTTCCCACTTCTTTACATACCTTAGGTTTGCCATGTTCCATGTTTTAAGAACCATTTTCCCAAATCAAGACAACTCAACCCTAATGCACTGTAACTGTCCCCAACTCTTCTGAGATGGCTGGTGGGGCATAACTCTTCTAGCACACTGGTGATTTCCTAGGTTGTCTTCATGCTGTAATCAGCTCTATGGGGTCTCTAATTTGAGTGATATTTTCATCGATGGAACCGACAGACTTTACTTGTTAGACTCTCTCGTCTATGAATGCATAATGAACTTGAAGTATTGGGAGCGAGACTTCATATAGTTTTCATGTGCTTTAATGCACCAAACCAAGCACAGACATCAACTTTCATCTCGGAGGTATATGCAGCTTTTTCTGGTTTTAATTGGGTGCTTGTGGAATCAAAATATTGCCTACTTCTATCTTCAGCGCTATGTGATATTAAATGCCCAACAGCTCTTTCTGTTCATGTCTTCTAAGCTGTGTTTCCTGAAATTGATGCCCTGACCTTCTGGGGGAGGCAGTTGGTGGCAATAGGAATATGTTTGATTATGGCATTAGCTCTTGGGGTTCTAGCACAGGTTTTCTGACATAATTTATGTGGGAAATCTGCAATTGGGTGGCAGCATCATAGGGAGCTTCAAATCTATAGCACAGCGTGACTGAGATGCAAAGTGTTCCGAGACCTAATTCTGTTTTCTGGTCAGGGAAATGGGGCTACAACTACTGCATGTAAACATTATTGCCGAATTATGGATGGGGGACTTGCTGTCTATGCAATCCCAGGTTTAAACACTAAGCTGTTCAAATGCCATTCAGTGCCTGAGTGAGGAGGAGAGTGTGTTGTTTTCCCAGGAACAGGATCAGAGGTGGTTTATGCTGTACTCCTCGCTGTGATGTACTCGGTTTCCAACAGGCACCCAGATAGAGCCCCCTACTTTTGTGTCCTTTGTAAATAGGTTTCCAAGTGGAGTTCTGTATTCCAGGCACGTACTTCACTCGGCTAGCTCAAGCTGGGTTAGTCATGCATTTCACAGTCTGTCAAATCTGAAACTGTCTATTTTTCTCTTGCTTCTGCTCTTGGAATCCTAGCTCCAGTAAAGGACACAATAATCTACAAATAGGAGGTTAAAGGCATGGAGCTTTATGTGGTCTTTGGACTTGTCAATTCCCACCCCAAGTCCCTGATCTTTGGACTGAGCAGATATTTCATCTCTGCTGTAATCGAAACTAAAATGCTTTCCAGAGCCCTGGAATATGGCAGACAGTACTGTTCGACCCTAGGAAGCTTTTTAATTAAAGTAGTGTGAGCAGTGGCATGACCATAAAGACCCTTTCAACCTTTGGGGGAAACTGGGAAAAGCTTTCTGTTTAGATACAGTGCTGTTTCTTGGAGCCAGATCCTCCCCTTAGATACAGTTGTTCAATGCCTGTTTATGGCATTGGGGGGATTGTATTGGCATCACCCTAAATATATGCATGAAAACGGACACTATTTCCTCATTTACATGCTTTGCACCTGAAGGTATTATCTTGTGACAACATAATCACTTCCATAGCAACCATTCATGTCATAAACAGGATTATACTGCCTAGTAATGATGAAGGAGCAGATGAGTTTAGGAAACAGATATCCCCCCCCTCCTGTTGAATCAGAATGTCACAGCTTTCCATGGCCCTGTTATCTTCTCCAGGGGAAAATCTGCACGCTGCTCTAGGATCTTCCCATATTAGTTGGGAACTTACCATATTAGCATGGTATGTTTGAGGCAGTCTTCAGCTGTCGTGTTTTAGCAAGCCAAAGTAGATCTTGGGAAGAGCCTCATTGACCCATGAACTGTTGCAAGCTGTCTTGTTTTCACCAGCTATTGGTGGTGGAGACATTTCTTCCCTCCCCACCTCTCTCCCTTCCTTATTGTGGATGTTCTCCTACAGAGGTGTGCAGTGGTCTGGAAGTGTTGTTGCATTAGTTTACAGCTTTTGCAGTTAAGTTATAACCATAATTGCATAATGTCTTCCCACAGCAGAATTGACAGTGTCTGTCAGACATGGTTGTATTGGTTATGTTTGCCATGGCAGAGATGGGTTTTAAATAGACTGCATGAGGCTAATGAAAATGGTGACCTCAGTACCCAAGCCTTCTAGTCTGCAGGCCATTTTTGCAATGACTGCAAGCTTCTGGGGTTTTTTTCTCCGTCTCAAAAGGTATTTTACCAGAATTCTAATAGGGATGTGCACCTACACACCTAAGGTTTTTTGCAGGTTTATGAAGAGGAGGAAGAGTGCTTCATACATTCAACTATTTCTAGCGGCAGGCTTCATGCGCTTACTAGCACAATCATAAATGGCTCCTATCTCATACTGTGTAGTTCACCTGGCAGTCTTACCTTGTTCATACACCTATGTGGAGGCATCATCTACACATTCTCCTCCTTCTCAGTGTATTTATTACTATTATTATTATTTGCTTGTTGAAAAAAGCAAACCGATTAATATAAAAAAGGCTAAGTTGGGTGTGTCTCTCTCTTTTTGTTTCTGGGGGTTTTACCTTAGGGCTGCTGACAAAACCTTTTCTTCGTAGAGAACCGCTCCTCCTTTCTGGCTTGTTCAAGGGGCATAACGAGTTGCCTCCTTGCTTTGGTGAAACAGTTTTTTTTTCCCCAAATGTCAACACCTGCTAACAGGGTGAAGTATTCTAGGCAAAGGCTGCCAGCGCATTAGTGCTGTGATAACTCTCTTGCTACAGGCTAAGTGCTCTCTATCAGTGAGATTACTTTATGTATGCTCAATTTTTTCGAATATTGTATTGGTCTGTGTGGTTCCCTGGGGAGGTAGGCTAGTGCAACTTGATGAGGAAATGGATTGCAATGAGAAACGTACGCTTATCAGGGCTGTTTTGGAGTCTATAGGTTGTCTTTGCATTTTTTCCTCCCTCTACTTCCCCATCCTTATGTTTCTGGCTTAGGGAGGCAGAATACATTCCAAGGAGTGACTAGTGCTCCTATAATGAGTGGAAAGAATTGTTATGGGGAAACGTCAGTTTGTGAGCTGTCTTCTGACGGTTTCGTGCAGCCACACCTCTGTCTTTTGAATTTCTAAAAACTATATGGGACTTTCTAATGTACACCATGCCTGGGAGGCCATTGGGAGCTCATTTTGATCTATCCTAATGAGGTATTGGCTGCGTTTGGTGATTGGACTTGGATGATTGTCCTGATCTGGGGATCTTGGCTGGCTGTGTAGAATGTTATTTTCCACCAGTAACAAGTAGAGGTGCACTGAAAGACTTTTTTTCTTGGCCAATACCAATAGCCCATTATTCACCAGGCATATCAGCCAATCCAAATCTGATAACCAGTTTACAGGAGCACACCCAGGCAGTCTAGAGAGCAGCTCCCTGAAGGTAAGTCTATGGAGGGGAAGGAGCCATGGGGGGCAGATCGAGGCCCCCCCCATGGTGAGGGAGGGTGTGGGGCTGCGGCTGTGGCTGGGGGCGCTTCCCAGCCAAGGCAGTGAATGGGACCCTGGGGCCAGGATGGGGAGCAGGATGGAGCCACAGATGGCTCATCCAGGATATCAGCATCTTGGCACTTAAAAATGGTGGTGGGGGTGCTTGAACTAAAGCTCGTTGATTTGAGCTTTAGTTTAAGTGCCACAGCCACTGTTTTTAATGCAAGGATGCTTTTAGGAGTGGAACCAAAGAAGGCGAGGGCAGAGGTGAGCTGCCCGCTGTGGGCTCGGAGCTCTCTGCCTTGCTGTCTGCCCTGTGAGCTGTGCGCTGGCCACGCGGTGTCCTTTGCCAGCAGTGGAAGACGCAACTCGCCACTGCTGTTGGGCAGGCAGGGGAAACATGGCCAGCAGGGGGCCTCTGGGGCAAAGGCACAAATCTGAGGGGGGCACATACCCTCCCATGCCTGCCTCCTGCCCCTGCCCCACTCCCTCCCTCGCTGTGTGGCCTTGATCTACAGGGTCCTGCTCTCCACACTGCATTCCTGGCCAGCCTTCAATCTGAATTATTAGTAGGGCTACAGGGCCGTAAAAGTTATGTAATTGAGGTGCAGAGTTAATAACTCTTATTTGTCAAATGCTGCACAACTGATCATTGTGCATGCTACGGCTGCATGTATGTGCATGGCGCCTGGGGGCCCCAGCCAGAAGGCGTAGTTTATTTATCGCTGGCATTATCGGCTAAACCACCCAAAAAAGCTGATAGTTGATAATGTTTATCATCGGCTACACCACCCAAAAAAGCTGATAGTTGATAATGTTAATTTTCCTCTTATTGGTGCCAATCCGATATGGCACCAATATATTGATGCACCTCTAGGAATAAGCATCTAAAAACTATCATTGGCTTCAGGATGGCTCTTTTCCCAAAGAGGAGGCTAATTAGGAAGAAGAATGTAAACAGAAAAGTATAAATGAAAATTGTGAGCTCCGTCAGAGGAGTTTATCAAAAGGCCAGAAAGCCAAAAGTAATTCTTTGAGAGGCTACTGCTTTGGATGAAAGCCCATGCAGCAGTGAAGTGAAGGTAGTCATTAAATAATAAAACCCCCAAATTGTTTGCAATTTATATCAATCACTTATGAAGTGCAGAATATTGACAAGGAGACATCAGGGGAAAATCCATAGCTGGCAACATGAAGGAGAATAAAGAGTCTTTATGTCCGTTTAGACTGAAATAAATCTTAGCAATGGAATAGGCCCATTACTAGATGTAGCTGATGAAACTGCTGATGTAGAAAAGGCAGTAGAAGTGTTCAGTAAACATTTCTGTACTGTGTTTTCAGGGAAGCAAGGTGATGTGCTTTTATCCTTCAAGGCTGCTGTGGTAATTAGCACCCTAGTTTGTTGCATGTTAGCACCAGGAGGTGAATAACTTGGTGTTTGTGTTGGTGATCTGTAGAGATCAGTGCTAGACTTGGCTAGACACTTAGTGTTTTTCATCTGGAAGTTGGTGTAAAATTGCTATTTGCAAGATGTTCCCCTGATGTCTCCTTGATAGCACTAAAGATTGCCAGCCTGGTACAGGGCTTTGGTAGAGTGACCCATGTCACGTGGTAACCTGGTCTGGTTTGAAGGGATGCAGGCCATGTGAGGGGAGGGGAATGGGGGTGGCAGGAGGGCAGAGAAGGACTGCCATGAAAAGTGCGACTGAAAAAGATCGGGAGGGTGTGGAGGGTTGTCATAGGCAGGCAGTTAAATGTGAGCTCTCAGTGCAAGGCTGTTGGGAGAGGGGGCTAATGTGATCCGAGTCACTTGGAGTAGAAATAAAAGTTGCTTCCTTTTATTTAGCATCGTTGAAAATGTTACTGGAATGATGCGTGCTGATGGGTGTCTATTTTTTTTAAAAAGGAGGTTGAAAAACTAGATGGGGTTAGAAGGAGCCATGAAAATGACTTGAGAGCTGGAGAAAATTTCTTGGAGCACAACTTAGTGATATTTCAGTTTAATTTAATTTATTATCTTCATGGGGAGGAACTACCAAGTGCAAAAATGGTCTTTCATCTACAGCTGCCACTTTCTCTGTTGACTCCAATGATAGAAGTCTGAATCTTGCTAATCAAACTGGAGGCAAGGTCAGGTTCTCTGTTAGTGCTGATGCCTGGCTGTATCTAGCTGGTAGCAGCAATACCAAGAGCTGGAGCATGCTCGGTTATTCTGGAGAAGGTGTTTGCAGATCTGTTTAGCGCAAGGAGATGGAATATGTGGAATAAGCAAGGAGTCTACAGAGAATCAAGCTGCCAAATTGGAAATTGAGGCTTAGCATCTGATGGCTCTTTCCAAAGGCTTACCCCATGGTCAGATTTGGGAGACACTTTGGGCTGAACAGCAAAAAACATACCCCCCCCCCCCCCCCCACACACACACACACATTCCTCTGCCAAATTATGAATTCCTGCTCCAAAGCATGAAGTTTCTTTCAAAGCATGAAGTTGCAAAGCTGTTACATGAGGAAAGGCTGATGGACCTAGAATTATTTAGCCTGGAGAAGGGAATTTGACAGCAGCCTTCAAAAACCTTGGAAGGTATTTACACGAAGGATGGAGACTAGATTATTCTCTGTGGCTGCAGGAGACGGGAGTTAGGAGTCAAGCTGCAGCAGAAGAAATTTAGGTTGCAGATTAGGAAGAACTTCTTGGCGGTGAGGATGGTTAAGCATTGGAACAAGATATCTAGGCAAGTTGTGGAGTCTCCATCCTTGGAAAATTTCAAGAGTAGGTTGGACAGACATTTAGCTGGGACAGTTTAGTCCAGTTTGATCCCGCCTTGAGCAGGGGTTTGGACTAGATGACTTCCTGTAGTAGTCACTTCTATGATTTTGTAACACTTTTAAACACGTGACACAACAATGAATTTTGATCAAACCTTTTTTATGTTGTGGTGGTGCACTAATGGATGAAATTCAGCCTGGGGAAGATGGCCAACTCAAATGGGTGAAATTCAGCATTGCTCTTTGCATACTTTTAAGGAAGTATTTTATAGTCTTTATAGGCAGCATTGCCAACCTACCTATAATCTAGCTATAAATTTAGGGACCTACATCCCCATCAATAAAATCTGTCTGGAAAGTGCCCTGGTGAAAAATGCCTTTTCTAAAGGGAACTTTGTTTTTTAAGTTTAAAAAAAAAAAAAAAAGACTCCAAAAACAAATGCTGAAGTATTTAACTCTCCCCAAATTCCTTCCCTGTCAAAGAAGCCTCAATGTTAGTCAGTCATTGAATTTAGTATAGCAAGGACAGCTTGAAACTATGCTACGAAGAGCAGAGTTTCCCACCAAAATTATAACCAAGTGACTTAATTTTGCTGTCTTGCACATTTTCATGGCCTGACTCGATAGGAAAGCTGGAGCTGCTGAAACGTCACGATCCCTCCTCTTAAATCAACATATTGCATAAATATCTTACTGAGCCAACCCATTCTGGGCTCAGTGAGTCTGGGTTAGAGCTGGCAGTGCTTATTATTACAGCGAGGTCACTCTTTGCAGTTAACTAAAGTAAAGCAATAATGAAAAGCACCTTCCTCATGTTTGCTTTAAGGCTGCTATTTGCAGTGTCCCATTTGAAGCAGGGTGTTCCTGTCATTCCTCGTTTTCTTAGGAAGAGCTTGGGCGGGGGGACGGCTAGCTCCAGAGTTCTGGTCCTCTTAATACAATGCTTGTTGCTTTGTTTTAGTAGTTGGGGGTTTGAGTGATCTAGAGAGCTCTCCCTAAATCATTGAGCATACAGTAAAATTTGGATACTTCACAAGCTTGCCAGATGTCCAGTAAAGAAGTCTACTATTGCCAGTTTCTAGCTTGCCACTCGGCCTAAAAAGAAAGTAAAGGTTCCTCTCAAACTGGAAGGTCCTTGCCAGCAAATCTGGCTAGGAGTCATGTTACTGCAAAGAGGTAGGCCTCCTCCTAGTTCTGTGGCCCAAGAGTGATTTTTAAACTTGTCTGAGCAAAGAACAACAGGTTCAGAAAGCAGGAAATACCACAGCAAAAGCTGAATGGAGTCCAAATGCTGCCTTCATGCAAATCCGTTAAAATAGGCCTTTAAATGATCACATGCTACAAAGTACAGCCTCCAAGTTGTACGTGGTATCTATGTGCTGTTTAGGCTAGATGGACCGTAAATTGCTTTTATGAAAAGCACACGATAAACTCTCTCTATACAATACAAGAGAAATAGTGACGATTTATGAATATAAGCTACTGGCACTTACAGCTGAGTTAGCTTCATGGGTAACTACCTCTTTGCTGGACTGCGCTCCACCTAAGGAAGGTGTGGTTGTTTTTTGTTTTAATAAGCAAATGCATAATATTGGTGCTGGCGATCATGTAAGCTGTCTAAAGCAATGTGAACTGGACCATTACAAACACTTTATTCTCAGAGTAGAAAACAGACTATAATGATACTATAGATATCAAAAAGGGCAGAAGAAACCATATTGAAGTAATAGCCTGTGATTAGGTAGTATTGTAGTGTATATGACAGACTGAAAGGTTCATGGGGAATAATAGCTATAGTTGTCTTCAGAAAGACTGAATATTCAACTGTAAAACCTTAACCCAGAGAACTATGTGGGTAGATGTTTGCCACATTGTGGCACTCCATGAGGCAGTGGGTGGAAGTGTTTCAGGGTGAATAAAAATCAATGATTTTTTTTAAATAAAAAAAGATTTAAATTGGATTTTTTTTATTTAATCATATTTCTTGACTTTTTGAAGATGCTTTAAAATAAACCTATATAAAGATTTAATTTAAGATATGTTAAAGCTCAAAGATATCATCATGGAATGGGGATTATAACTTCTAATTATACACTATTTGAGACAATATATTCATGTAACCTTTTTAGAAGTTTTATAAATGGGTCACAATAGGCCATGGACTATATATTAGGGGCCCAATCTTATGCAGTTCCCAGAGGCTCCTCTACAAATTAGTAAAGATTAAAGAAAACCACTCGACCCAATGGGACTCTGTGCTCAGTCTAGAAGATCCCATTAAGCATCTCTGTGATGCTTAGTTTCTGTTCTCAGACTGTGGATTTGTGTCTCCAGAGATAACATCCTTGTTAACAGCAGCATATGGAGATGAGAGATAATGGACCTGATTACCTTTGCCCTGTTGTCTCTCTGCAAGTTTGTGTACACAGAGTCAAGCCCTTACCTCTCCCTAAAAATGCACTGTCAAGAAGTTAAATGAATAGAGGGTATCAAACAAGAATGCATTTTTTTTTTTTTTTTGTAGAAAGCAGTGATTAAATCGAGCTTTCCTGACCAGTGATTTAAATAATAATTTAAATCAAATCCACCTTGGTGTGTTTGTGGGTCTTGTGGGTTTTTTGTGTTCTTCTCAAGTGCATTCCAGTACTATGAAAAGTTTACAAATTCACTATTTTAGTGGTGTTTCAGTTGTGGGTTGTTCTGTTGTTTGCTCCTTACCTCCCATGAAGGGTTATTGATGCAGCATTGCTTTATTAATAACTAAACCCAGTACAGGGTGGAATAAGTGTTTCTAACGAGAGTGCCCAGGAGCATTCCTTATTGCCAGGTAGGAGGGTTGGGAGTTTTTGACTTCTAGTTCTAGCTCCAATCTGATTTAACAACATCAGGAAAATGGCTGAATCTGGGAAATGGGGGGAATATTTTTCTTCCCCAGGTGAACTAATGAATGGCACATGCACAAAAATACTAAACAACTTTGGCCTAGGAGCAGGGTCACAGAATGAGCATGGCTGTCATTTAAATCATTGGCAAGTGGATGAACCTGATGTCTTCCAGCGGGTAGGCCTGTATGTGTTGGGAAAAGTAACTATGCTTCGTACAGCTCACTTGCGCCCGAAGAAGAGTGGAACTCTAATGCATGGTTGGAGGAACCATTTGGTTGCCCAGGGTGAAGTGTCAAGTGCTCCCTTGTAGTGTTTGAGCCCTCAAATCAATAAGCAAAATACCTAACATGCTCTCTTGACTTATGAAAAGCTTCCTGTCCAATTTCTGTTTTCACAAGATGAAGTGGTTATTTTAACCACTATGGAGAACCACAGCTCTGGCTGGTTCCTGCTGTTTGTGGCTTCTCTCTGCCTGAATTCAGCAGCGTAGCTGGACCGATAATGCTGAGAGGACAAACCATGATGCAGCCGGTGATGGCAGGCAGCTCTGTGATGGCTTCTATTATCTTAATTTTTTTTTCCCCGCCTGGGTACTTATCTTTTATGTTGGATGCAGTGTTCATGGCTAAGCAGGGAGTATTGGTAGGGAGCAAGGGTTATCACTTCCTTTTGTGGTCTGTAATCACTTCTACCCATGCATTTCTCCTTTTGAGAGACCTTGGCCATGGCAGACTGTTTAATAACCCAGTCCTATCTTTGTAAAACCTTGACCCAGTCAGTTGGTTTGTCTGTCCGCCCTCCTGCGGCATATCCCTGCAGCATTGAAATATCAGAACTAGCCTGTTACCCTCTAACAGGGTGGGTGGTGGGGGACCTTTCACAGCTGGGGATGAAGATGGCACAGACTGGGCTTGTCTAAAGTTACAGCTGCAACTATCATAGTTGCTTGTATCCAAGCCCACACTTCCCTTGCATTCGGAGGGTTCCTCTTTCTCAAAGCTGCAGTCCTGGCAGAGTTCAACCTCTTCTAAAAAGTAATGAGCTTGAAAAGAAGATGCAGGGCAGTATGACTAGTTTCTTGTGTCCATTTATCAGTGAAATTTGTTTTCCAGTGCTGCATACCAATAGAAAATGTCAGGCTTGATAAATACGCTCGGACCTGTTTCTTTTGACTTCTCTCTCTCCCCAGAGCTGGATTTTCAGGAAGAAATACTGATATCTAAAGTGTTGGTGATGTTCAGTTTGGGCACCAAGGTGGAGAGGACCCTTGGCAGGAATATTTTAGTTTGGAGGCTGGCTGTACGCAAAAACAAAACCACAAACCACGTCTTCAGAAGGTGAATTGTGAGGAAGCCATTTTTAACTACATTAAGTATGGTGAAGCATCCTTTCAAATGACTTAAAAATAATGGAAAGAAGTCCTCTTCCTTTAATATGTACTCTTACTTAGCAAGTAACAGTAGTATTTAACAAAATGTAGAGTTGCTGACTGCTAGATTATCTGAAAATTTAACTTCTGGTTGAAGCTGCTCTTCCCACAGGATCTAAATTGAAAACAAGGTGGGCAGCGTATAATGAACAAAAGGAAGACAAGCAGTGGTTTGTTGATTTAGAAACTCATTAGTACTGTATTCTATTCATTAGTTATAAACAATGCCTTTTTGAGCTGCATCCATTTGTTGTCAGACTAGTCTGACACTCTCCTATTTGTTAGCAATGCATAATGCCCGGAAGACCTGGAGGTCTGAGCACAGATCCTTTCTAGGCTCTTGTCACCTTTGTCACAAAAGTAGCAAGAGAAATGTGTATGGAGACGTTTAAGAGCGAGCTGCTGGCAGGCAAAATGGCTAGGTCTGACAGCTTCGTTTGAAGAAAGGTTGCCCCAGCCTTCAATCTGAATTATTAGTAGGGCTAAAGGGCCATAGAGGATATCTAACTGAGGAGCAGAGGTAATAACTCTTATTTGTCAACTGCTGCACAACTGATCATCCTCAGCGTGAGTGTCTCTTCAGATTGGTTTGTATATGGTGTGTACTTGCTGTCTAGACATAAACTTGCAAGCATCCTTTATGCAAGCATTTTGCTAGCTAAAATTGCTGCAGTGCATTAGATAGCATGGAACTTTTTTTTTCTTTATCCCAGATGGACATTTCATTCCTTGTGGGTTTGGTTTTGTTTTTTGGGGTTTTTTTTGTTTTTTAAGGCAGTAGTGCAGCTGTGCTGACAAAATTGGGTGACATAACCTTTAAATGTTCTATTAATGCATAGAATAGATTTTTTCTAAGGTGGTTTTTTTCCCTTTGATCCTCACTGTGAATACGAAAAAACAAAGTAGTAGTCCAGATAATAGTAATTGGTGTGTATGCCACGTGTTGTCTCTAGGCAAATGTGTAACCAATTTGAGTTTGACAGTGTTGAAATATTGCAGTATCGTTAGCCTAGCGAATGAAATTTCAAATAACTCTAAAAAGACCCGGAACATTTAGTTGAAAGGATTTCTCATATTTTAGAAAGCCAGCTCATCTGACTTGAGTGACAGTAGGCTACTACAGTAGATGCTACTGTAGGCAGAAGTGACACTAGGTCAAACGTCATGACAGTCTGAGCTACTTCAAACTATAGCTTTAGACCTGTGAAACAGCTGAGTATACTATACCCTTTCTTGTGGCTGGACTGAATGAGCCTCAACACCAACGTTATTTGCTAAATCGATTGGAAACGGCTCGGACATGTTCCCCTTCCGTATTTAATCTGACATTCCTCTTTCTGAATGTGATGTGGGTGGGAAGAGGAGGGATGCATGGGGAGAGACCATGGTGGCAAACATGTTTGTGGGTGAGCCCAATGACCTGCCGCCCTGGCGAGAATGAGGCATCTGCAGCCGGTGGGTGCTGGTACATTTGCTTTGGCTGGACTGGCCTGAAGTGGAGGAACGGGTCAGGTCGTAGGTGCGGCAGTGCGGTATTACTGCGGACTTCCCTCGGCTGCTTCCATTGCAGGTGTTGCTCACCAGAAGGCTCACTTCCAAACCGTTTTCTCAGAGTTGCTAATTATAAACCATGGACACGTTAACACTGTTTTGAAGTACATCTCTGTCAAAACAACAGATTACTGTGCACCTGTGCCGCCCTTTGAGTCCTGAAAACACTGGGAGGTGGTATTTTGGGAAGCAGGAGCTGTGAGCTAGAAAATACCTTCCCCAATGCAGGAAGGAGTTGAGAATAGTGCTTCTGCCTCAACTGGCTTCTTGGGGCTGAGAAACTTGGCTAAAAAAAACCAAACCCAGCTCTGAGGACCAGTTTGGGGGCAGATGGCCTCGATTTCTCCCTCTGGAAACTCTGAATGAAGGAAGATTGTATAAATAGTTATGACAATGCTGGTGACAGCAGCTCTTCCAGATGTGGAAGCCATCTTTACCTTGACAGGTTGCAAAGAAGATGAGCAGTGTAGCTGGGGAAGGTGGTGAATAATAAAACCTGTTATCTTCAGGGGGAACCTGTGGTCCAGTAGGCAGCAATGGCTATCTCTATGGGGTTGGGAAGAGTTTGGCTTCAGAGAATCTGACTGCCAGGGCCATGTGGACCCACTGTAATGCTGGTAGAAAAAGCTACCTGGCTTTTGGGCAGCTAAGGGAAGGGGATGGGGAATTTTAGTAGTCTGTTGGTTGTTTTTTTTTTTTGTTTTTTGTTGTTGTTGTTGTTGTTGTCTTTTTGTTTGCATTTTGATGGGGTGGAGGCTGGCTTGGTTTTACCCAATCTTGCTGAAAAAATAGAGAACTCTTAATCTACAGTCATCCTCCTTGACTGGGGATTGCAGGTGGAAGGAATGTGATTGGTCATCTCTTGTAGACAAAGTTGAACAAGCCCAACCCAGTGTAGCTGTGCTCATTGTTGGGTTAGTGATCCCACTAGTGATGTTGAATGTGATGTCCCTAAGGCCAGAGCTGTACAAGTTACCCCTGAGCTTTCAACCCTTTGATCTGGAAATGGATTTTATTTTAGAGCAAATCTAGTAATGTGGTTGTTCCTGCATTGGTTCAACACAGTTTGCACTGACTGCTTGTTTCTGAACTATTATACAGCTTTCTGCAATTATAACTCCTCATATGCCTTGACACATCCAGAAGGTACTCTTTCCCCCACCCTCCCCCAGCAGTGCAGTGGTTCTTGTATGCTTCCATATGTCACTGCCTGGCCACCCTGTCTAGCAGATGTCTGGGGGTTGTACTGAGATTTCACACTAATGTATCTGGTCACTAAATGAAATATTCCAACCAGGAGATCGTACAGCGTCTTCAGCTCTGCTGTGAAATATGAAATTTCATTTCTACCTAGGAGAAATTTTATGATCTTTGCATTTTCCTATGCATGAAGAAAGGTGTGTGCGCCTGAAAGTTTGCAAATAAAGAATTTTTTTTGCAAATATCTAGTTGGTCTCATAAAAGAGATCACCTCTGCCACAAGTTCAGATTCCTCTGGTCACGTGCACTTTCTGTTGCTTGCACAATCCCTGGTTTCTACAAAAATTAGGACCTCGAGGTAGATGTTCGTGTGAAGGTGATGTAATAAATAGGTCCTTTATAAGAGAAGAAAACATAACCAGAGCATGGGAGAAGGTTGTTTCACCTTTTCCAGGGGCACATACCCTGGCATCTTGCTTCTAGTTTGCTTGAAACGGTGTCGCTGCAACCTGCAGCATTGTAACTCTTCCACTTCGAGCCTTTTTATCGCCTATCACTTGGGATGTTGCATTTATAGAGCAGAATATGACCCAGCACAAAGTTGTTGTGTAGAATCACAGCTGTAACTAATGAAAGCAGAAAGAAAAAGATCCTGACTTTCTCTGCTCCCTTCCTTCATACCCATTGCCCAGATTTAGGAGCAGGAGAAAGAGGTAAGGGAAGTATTGTGGATATATTAGAGCAGGTTTAAACTCTTAAGTCCTTCCTCTCTCTCTCCCTGACTGTTTTCCCCTCCTCACCCAGAGACCAAGGATCTTTGCACCCTGATACTGCACCTTTGGTCTCGCATCTCAGCCCTAGCAAGGTTTTCATGCATGAATCGATACCATTTTAATAACAGGCCAGGGATCTCTCTGCAATCCATGTTCAGTTGCTCTTATGGAAACCCAGCGGTAGGAATGGACATATTTTTAGCATGGCTTTTTTTATTTGTTCCACTCAAAGTGGAAATCGCACTGTTTGTTTAATCATCCCCTTCAATCGGTTCTGTTTTTCTTATCTGAGAATCGGGATGAGAGCCAGGAGCAGGAGACCAGACGCTTTCTGCAGGGACATCTGTGTGGGGAAGCAGTTCCTCTAAGACTGTGGTTACCAAAGAGATTAGAGAAGCACTTCAGCCGGCAGAGGGAATGGAAGTACTTGGCTCTGAGATCTAATTTTCATCTGCCTAACAAAAGGCAGCTTGCTTCAAGCATTTAAGGACACCAGTGATTTAAGATGCGGCTGTCAGAGTTGCACGGTTTGCCCCAGAGCCGTTTGTGAGATGGAGCCTGTGGAAAGATCATTCCATTCTGATTTTGAATCTTGTGCCAGAAAAGTGTTTCATGCTGGAGACTATCATTTATTTGGGTCTGCTCCATCTTATTCATAGCCCTAGACCTAACGCTCTTAGGGCAGCTGTAGAGAGCTGTATATTTTACAGCTTCCTTTTTGTCTTTGCTATTATAACAGATTTATCTGTCCTGACATCTGTCTTTGTCCTGGTTTCCTGCCTTTCCCCATTTAATGCAGATTTTGAAGTAAAGTGGTGTTATAGTGGAGGACAGCAGTGATGAGCCTTAGATGTAAGGCTTTGTATGCTGTATAGTAGACCAGCCTCTTCTGCGTACATGTTGTTTCATTTGCAGTTTTGTTAGGGTTAAATACGGAGAGCTGGGTCCAGCAGCTTACCACAATATGCCAATTATGTCAGCCCTGCTGACACTCCTGCTCCCAGCACTTTGGAGGTAAGCACCTGCTGGACTTTGAGAGTCAATCTGCTTCATAAGTGTCACAAGGGTCTTGGGATCTGGAACAGCACCGTATTCTAGGGAGGCTGTGGTTTCATTGTTTGCTTCCTTGCGGCTGTGCCGTATCTTGTTCCCTAATTGAATAGCAAGAATTCGATAGGGGGATGTTGGACAGTGCTGTGATGAGAGGGGATTGGCATCTTCTAGGGATCGATGCTTGCTTGACCTGCGGCTCATGTGCAGAGTGGGAGTTTGCAGGTAGCTCATCACGGACTCGGTAGGTCTGGTCCATTGGTGGAAAGAGTCGACTCGAGCAGTCTCTGGCTGAGCCGTGAGCAAGTGAGCTGGACTGGCCTTCTTGCTCCTCTAGCCCTCAGTCTTCATCCTGGCCCCGGGGAAGCGGCTGATCTGTGTTCATGGATCTGGTGAAGTCAAGATGAGCCAGCTGCGACTCCCTCTTAACAAAGTACTGCCTGCTTCATTTGTTTCTCCCCGACTGACCTCTGGGTGGGGGATCAATATTGCGATTAGCTAGAGAACTGCAGCAGTAGCAGTGCTGTCGGTGCTGTGCTGGCAGGTGGTGGAGGAGGGGTGGAGGAGAGCATTTGGAGCCCGCTGCCAGCCTCCCACCTCCTCGGGTTTTCGTGTTGCTGTGCAGCTGGTGAGATGCATCGGCCAATCAGAGGCGCAGTGGCGAGGCAGTGCAGCACCCTGATGCAGGCTGGTCTTCAGTTGGAGGCATTGAACTTTGGGGGGGTTTAATTCCCTGTTTGGGAGGAGATGAGTCGGAACAAAGCTACACAATGCAGTTCACATGCAGGGCTGCAAGAAGGACCTGGAAAGAGGAACCAGACTCACCACAGTCAAAGCAGAACAAGTGTGTGTGTTTGGGGGGGCCGGTGCATGTGTGTGCACATGCATGTGTGTGGTGTATCAGGCATATTTTTCACATGATGCAGACTTGAGAAGGCTGCGGGTTTGTTTTCTGCATTGGAGGAGTGCGGCTCGCCTTTTCTGCTCTGTGAAACCCAACTGTCGTCATCAAGTGTTGCAACCCTGGAGCTGCATCTATGCAAAGGGAGTGTTAACAGGAATGAATCTGTCTGGCACTGGCACATTATTAGGGCGATGTTTTCAAGGTGGCTTTCTAGTTGTCTTTCCTGCTGAGCACATGCTGTTTGCTGCTTCTCTGTTTGCAGAGTAAATGTTGAGCCGTGTTCATGCTGTTTAACTCAGGATTTTAGTCTTGGCTCTCCTTTGGAAGAGCTCTCTGCCTCTGTAGCCCTGCCTGTGGATTTTTAAATGCCTGTCCCTAGATGATTCAGACTAACCGCTGCTGTATTGCCATATCTCCAGAGTGATGTGATATAGCACAGGGGCCGGGGGCGTATGTTTTATCTCTGCCTCCAGGCCCAGCGCTGTGCAGCTAGAATTGAATCCATGAACTCTAATTGCCAGACAAATCACTAGTCTTTCTGCACCCTTGGATCCCAGGAGGTAACTGGGCCAGCACACTGTTCCAGTCTTCACCTGCCTCGTAGCTGTGTGTTTTTAAGAAAGGTGTTCAAACACGGCTCTTGATATCAACTGGCTTATGACACAGCTCAGCTGGCTGCTGTGGCTGGAGCCAAAGCCTTGTTAAACGCACTAGAACAGTGGTTTTAAACCTCTTTTTTCATTTGCAGACCCCTTAAAAAAAGTGAATGCATGTATGGACCCCTTTGAATTGTAAGTGTGGATAGTCACATAGTTTTGATAATCTTTTTGCAGATACCTTAGACATTACTGCAGACCCCCAGGGGCCTGGGGACCACAGGTTGAAAACCACTGCACTGGAGTTTTAACAGGCTTTGGTCCCTGGGAGCCTTTCCTAACCACAGCCATGAAGCCAGTATAGGCAGGATCCCCACGTAACAAAAGGATTTGGGGCAGCTCTTCCTGTGTGGTAGAGCTGGGACTGCTTCTGCAGAATCAGTTTCCATGCTCTATTATAAAGTGTGCCTCCTGACCATGGGCGTCTAGCACTGTTATGTCCCCACAGAGGCCAGAAACATCATTGGAAGTAGGTGTGCGTGCATGTGCAAGACTGCTTGGAGCGTCCTAGTCTGCGTGTTGTCTCGTCTCATTCTGGTTATTAGTATGAAGGATACCTCTGTCTTGCTGGAATCAGACTAGCTGGCAGGATCCTTGGGTTGCTGGAGTTTTTAATGCAGTTTCTGGGGTGGGGGGGGGTCGTCTTGATATCCCCAATCCTGTTGCATTGGTTAAAGGCAAATTCTGACAACTGGTTCAGAGTTGGCAGAGCAAAACCTCTGCAATGGGAGGTGAGTGCAAACCTACAAAGGAGGTGAAGCTGTTTTTGAGGTCCATTGGCTTTGGTTTTCCACTTCATGGAAAATGAGCCATTATAAAACTAAATCACTTTGTTCAAACTAAAGGGAAGCAAACTTCCACTTAAAAAATGGAAGGGCTCTGAAAAGATGCTTCCATCTTGATGACAGTGACGGCTGGAGTCAGATGCCCTCCCCGTTAGTCTCACGTGGCCCTCTATTTAAGCCGCAACCATTTGTGAGCTGTTTAATCTTCTATCTGCAGTCTCCAGTCTTGTCCTTCTGAGAAATGATATTCAAGACTTTGTGTTTTAAAAAGCATATGGCCCTCCGCTAATCAGCATGACAACTGGGCAGCGGAGCCGAGTGATATCTCATGTGCTGGCTGACCTCTTCTAATTACATCTCGGTTGCTGAGAAGGCCATCTGCAGCTCCACGCTACAAAATGGAGGAAGCCATAAAGAAAGGCTCTCTCTTCAAACTCTGTTTCTCTTTAGCCTGGGCTGCTGGAGGCCCTAATCCTTTCTCAGCAATTGGCAAGGAGCCTGCATGAGTTCTTTCTTAGCTGGGTAGTCTGCCTTGCGCAGGCTCCAGCATCGAGTTGAGAAGTGGGTAATGAGGCTCTCAGTCTTGTCAGTGGTGCAGAAACACAGGCTCCAGCTGTGACTGTGGTGGGTCTTGGCTGCCTTTGATAGCTTTTGATCTCGCTGCTTCCTCTGTGTTACAGGCTCTATGTGGCAATTTCTTTTCTCTATTCGCAGGCTCTCTAATACTAAATATCAGTTGCCGTTTTTGTCTCTTGAGCCTCTTTTTGAGCTGTCTTTCAGAGTGGAGAGATCAGATGGGAAGATTTGTGTTTTCTGCACCTGAATAAGCTCTTTTTTTCCTTCCTTTTTGAAATGCAGTGTTTTCCCAGTCTGGAAGCAACAAGGAAATTCCTTCTGCTCCAATTGCTAATGTTTTTAAGTGGAAGTTGTGAAAGGATTTGCAGCCATTGCTCTCATGGTATAGGGAGGGGAGCTGTGCTGAACTGTGTTTAGACAGCTGGTTGATGCTAGGTCACTTGAGTTGCATGTAGGTGATCAGTGAGGCATTTTCCCCCCTGCTTCCTCTCCTTTGCCTTTCCACTTTTGCAGTATTGCCATTTTTTTGTCTAAATTTACTTCCCCTATTTCTGTTCAATACCTGGCATCTCCTTTCTCCCTCTAGTGATGACCCTCACAGACTTGAGATGCTGCTGCACTGTTGACCTTAAGCAAAGGTTACTCAAGGAAGATGTCAAGCAGATTCACTGGCTGGGGCAGAGTCGGTTGTCTTGTTACACAACCTAAGGCCTTGTCTCTTTGGCTTTGCTGTGTTGCCCTCTTTGGAGGTAACTGAATGTAGTTGAACCAGTGCAGCCTGCTAATAGAAACTGGTGATGCCATTATGTGCACTGGTGCAGAATTTACCCCCTTTTTGGAACCCAGGCTCTGTTCCCTGTGCAAGGAGCAAAGATCAGGTTGCTAAGCATTGACAGCTATGCCAGTGCCTGGTCCTTGGAGATGGTAGTCAGTGCTTAGAAAACCAAGGTATTGTCTCGAGTCCCTTGCCTTTTTGAGTTGTGAAGGTAAACTCCGAACTAGGAACCAAGCATGAAGAGCAACAGTGTCTGCATGAGTCTGCAGCCAGGAGGAAACCATACTTGAGTGGTATGAAATGCTGGGTTTACTTCTTTGAAGTCTTCTCTCTGTTGCTGAAATGGAGGACTTTTCTTAGTACCCGGTCACTTGCGTCACTGCTGACTTAAAAAAAACAAAAACCCAGAAAACACACTTGGGCATAATGGCTTGAGTAATTAACCCAGTAAATTGTGTGGATCATCTTGTTTTGATGTCTTGGTGGGGAAAGTACCATGATTCCAAATTCAACCCATTTTCCCCAATTCTCATATTGTACCATCGCTGCCAAAATTCAGCTATCCCCCCACCAATTTTGCTACTCCAAGAAACAGCTTAATAAATAGTGTGTGGCTTTTGATGACCCAGACATGTGTCATTCGGGGAATTGCCTCTTTCCTGTGCTGATAATTTCCACTGGGCTGTTATCTGAGCATCACCTGCTGGAATTTACTATGTATCTAGCACCGGGTGGTGAAAGCAAGCAGCAAGGCAGAGGTCCTCGACTTCAGGAGGGCCGACCTCTCTAAGTTAAGAAGGATAGTAGGAGAGGCATTGGGGTCTCGGAGCTTCAACGAGATGGGAGTCCAAGACGGGTGGTTGTTCCTCAAGGAGACGATCCTCTGAGCTCAAAGGGAGTCGGTCCCAATGCGCATCAAGGAGGGCAGGGGGGCTAAGAAGCCCCCATGGCTCAGCAAAGGTATCCAGGGATGCCTGAGGACAAAAAAGGAGGCATACAAACAGTGAAAGCAAGGGGCTATCGCCAAGGAGGTTTACACCTCCATTGCTCTGGACTGCAGGGAGGCTGTTGGGAAGGCCAAGGCCGAGATGGAGCTAGGGCTAGCGACCAGAATTAAGGATAATAAAAAGTCCTTTTTCAAATACATAGGAAGTAAGAAGGCGGCACCGGGTAGCATGGGCCCCTACAGGATAGGCTTGGCAATCTGGTGATTGTGGCAAATGAAAAAGCTGACCTCTTTAATGAATTCTTTGCCTCCATATTCCTGAATGGGGACCAGGACATCTCCCCCACTAGAATTGCAGATGGACCCAGGGGAGGCACCACCATACCTAGGGTCAGGGACAATGTAGCTAGGGAACTTTTGGTGGGGCTGGACGTGTTTAAATCAGTAGGTCCGGATTCTGTTCACCCGAAGGTGCTGAGGGAATTGGCGGGGGGTCCTAGTGGGGTCCCTGGCATAGCTCTTGAGTGCTCATGGGGCACCAGCCAGGTACCAGAGGATTGGAAGAGGGCCCATGTAGTCCCCATTTACAAGAAGGGGAGAAAGGAGGACCCTGGCAATATAGCCCATTCAGCCTTACCTTGGTCCTTGGGAAGACATTTGAGAGAATGTATCAAGGAGCACCTGTGCAAGGGCCCAGCAGGGGAAGTAATGCTCAGGGGCAACCAACATGCGCTCACTGAGGGTAGGTCCTGCCTGACTAACCTGGTTTCTTTTTATGATCAGGTCACACAGTCCTTGGATGAGGGTGTTGGGGTGGACGTCGTCTTCCTGGACTTTAAGAAGGCCTTTGACATGGTTTCCCACCATGTTCTCTTAAAAAAAACTAGGTGACTGCAGCATTGATGCCTACGCAGTCAGATGGGTGGCAAACTGGCTAGATGGTCGCACCCAGAGTGGTGGTGGACGGGTCGTTTTTGACCTGGCGGGATGTGGGCAGTGGAGTCCCCCAGGGCCCGGTCCTGGGGCCTGTACTGTTCAACATCTTTATCAGCGATCTGGATGTGGGTGTGGAAAGCACACTGTCCAGAATCACTGATGACACTGAGTTGTGGGGCAAGGTGGGCACGCTGTGGGGGGGGACAGAATCCAGCTAGATCTAGACAGGTTACAGAGGTGGGAGGATGAGAATAGGATCCAATTCAACGCAGGCAGGTGCAAGGTGCTGCATCTAGGGAGAAGGAACCAGCAACACACCTATAAGCTGGGGAACTTGTCAACACGGTGGCAGAAGGGGATCTTGAAGTCATTGACTCCAGGATGAACATGAGCCGCCAGTGCGAGGAAGCGGTCAGTAAGGTTAACCGCAGCTTGTGCTGCATCTACAGATGCATCAAAAGCAGGTCCAGGGAGATTATCCTTCCCCTCTGTGCGCCATTGGTCAGGCCACAGTTGGAGTACAGCATCCAGTTCTGGGCGCCGCACTTCAAGAGGGATGTGGCCAGCATCGAGAGGGTTCAGAGGAGGGCCACTTGTATGGTCAAGGGGCAGCAGGACAGGCCCTACGAAGAGAAGCTAAATGGCCTGAACCTATTTGGCTTCTGCAAGAGAAGGCTGAGAGGGGATCTGGTGGCCGTTTACAAACTCACCAGGGGGGACCAGTGGGAATTGGGGGAGGCTCTGTTCCCCCAGGCACCACCTGGGGTTACTAGGGATAATGGCCACAAATTGTTAGAGACACGGTTCAGGCTGGACGTCCAGAGACATTACTTTACAGTTAGGGCTGCCAGGCTCTGGAATGGGCTCCCAAGTGAGGTGGTGCTCTCTCCTACCTTGGGGGTCTTCAAGAGGAGGCTGGACAGATATGTGGCTGGGGTGATGACCCCCCCACCCATTCCTGCCTGGGGCAGGGGGTCAGACCTTATCATCTGTTTAGGTCCCTTCCGACCCTAAGTACTATGATACTGTGATCTAGTGCTGACTTTCCAATTTCCACGCACCCTAGCCAAGCTGCATTTCAGCTCAGCTATCATTACTAGGTTAGAGTTTTGATGCTGACTTCTGAAACCCCCCTCAAATAATACCACATCACACAAACAGCTGTAAGCCAGCAAATGGGACTAAGGAGCATAGGCAGCACCAGACCAGTGGTTAATTTGGAAATGCGAGTCACATACTACATACCTTCGAGGTACCACTTCCTTGTGAAAACCAACTAAGGACCTTTTAACCCTGTTGAAACAGCAAGTGCCCTTTGTCCCAGGTTTGCTTCTCATTTTCTGCCTGTCTCTGTGAGTAATATACCAATAACCACCAATCTGGACTCTAATGGAATGCATAAATGCTACAGTTTTTTTGTATCAAGTCATAGCATATTTGGTTCACTGTACCCAGTTTTGGTTCATTCTCCATTCTTCCTGTGTTTTGAGAAGACTCTTTTTGATGGGATCCTTTCTTTCTTTGCAGAACTCTGACAGGAGCCCTGTCATAAAGCATGGTCCCACTCTAAAAAAGGCAATGTTTAAAAAATAAAAATAAATAAATAAATAAAAATACAAAAAAAGTCACCCCTATACCTGGCAGCTCTGCTTGTAGCATGCATTCAGGTATGCCTGCCTTGTTTAAAGATAAAAGTAATTTGTACTTCCAGAACTGCTGTTGGGGCCCCTCCCAGCCCAGCTCCAGAAAAGTGAGCTTGCAAAATGATTTGAAAGCCAAGGATTGGAAAGGTGTTATTAGAGTTCCCTGGTAACTTTTTATTGCCAGTGAGAGAAGGAGCCTGCCTGGCTCTTTCAAACCACTCCAGTATCTGACTAGTAATTGGAAAGTGTGTGTGCACGCACACATGTTCATAAATTGTACACCTTTGATATGGAGCTTGTGGAGGCAGATTTGGAAACTCAGAGTGCATTGGATTTGGTTGGTGTCGGAGTAGACCTGCACAAAAATAAGCAAAAATATTAATTTTGTGCTTCATGGTTCAGTTGCTCTTAAATGCAAGCTCTCTTTATTTAGTACAGGAAGTGACGCATTCAAACCATTTCCCCCCTCAGTTGCTGTTTATGTGCTTGCAAGCAGCAAGGTACTTTGTCTAGTGCATCTCCTCTTGAAGGCAAGTGTATGCATATATTATGTTAATAGGTATTGAAAGATGTTCTGAAGTGTATCCTCTTTCCATAGCGTGCATAGTATTGAATCCTTGAAGATATTCCAGCAAGTTCCAAATAATGCAGTCTAATTGTATTTTAAGAAATAGCAAGCGGTGCTGTATTATCTGCAGCTGTCACACTTATGGAAAAAATATATTCTCCACTGATGGATTTCCTTTGGGCTAATTTTCCACGACCGGATAAAGCTTGTTTTGTTTCTGTTCCATATAGAGCTGGCTGCCTGCCCATGTTCTCTCTCATTCTGCGCCTGCCTCCTTTCTCCTCCATTTAAAGCAGTCCTCAAATCCTTCGTGTTTGACTTCCATATAGCCCTTTGCAGCCAGTTCCCAATTGGAGAGAGAGGCGGGGGGGCTCAGAAGACCACAGGTGCCCTTTCTTGCCCACCATTGTATAGGGTTCTGCCTTGTCTACTTCCTTCTTCCAGGTTGCGATTGTCCTTTCTCATGGGCCCCATCCACACTGGGGCTTAGAGTTCAGGAGTGGTTAAAATGGATTTAAAAGCTGTTCCTGCTAGCTGGGCACTCTGTAGGGGTGCAAACTTGCAGGCTCCCTAGGTTGTAATACGTTGCTCTCGTTCTTCAATTAGTGTCATGCTGGCAAGGATTGGAAGGAACATGGCCCTGGGTATGTCAAGCCCTTGAGGGGAAGCCCTGTTGAGGCCTGACCGAAGGGGAGGGAGTGAGTACAGCTGGAGGTGGCTAGCTCTCTGTTGTTGGATGTTCAGTGCTCCTGCACTGGGATGAATATTCAGGTCCCAGAACCTTGTACCCTGTGAGGACACACAAGGCGGATACTGTATAGCTGCCCGAGTCCATTCATGTGCTAGGAATACCCAACACACCACGTCATCTTCCCAGAGACCTCGCCAGCACCTACCCTGGAGTCGGGAGCACAGGCAGTTTCCTTACAGACTCCATTCCTTCAACTGATGCAGTCAAGGCCCCCAGAAGAATGTAGGGAGCTTTCTGCATTGGCAGGGACTACAATACCCAATACCTCAGACTGTGTGCTTTATCCCCTTTTCTGCTTATCCACACAGGTATGATGTTGCCAGCTGGTCACTGCAGCAACCTGGAATACCATCCTACCTGGTGACTTGCTGTTTACACGTGCCATGCTTCATGGGCTGATATGCCCCCTTCTGCACTACTCTCCCCTTTCTGCTGAATCTGTGCTGCTAGAACGTGCCCAGAGAGGTTTGCCATCTTAAGTGAAGAAGTGCTGAGGCCAAAGCTAGCTCACAGTTAATTGCAGCTGTAGTGGGACTTGTGTGCTAGCTTTCAGCCTTGAGTTGGGGCCCTTGGGGTCCTGGGTTAGAGTTCTAGCTTCAGGAGTGAGTTAGCTCGAGGAATATGGTGCTTCTTCAGGTAAAGGGTGAGGAAAAGGATTGGAAAAAAGAGGTGAGGGTTTAGACCAACCTTAAAACAAAGGGTTTAGAACTTAGTGATCCTTTGTAAGAAAGGATTTAGTGGTAGAAGATGCCTTGTAATGGCAGTAGAAAAGCAAAATGAAGTTACTAGCCCCACCCCAAAGCATTTCCCAGTCCCCCCTCCCCAAATATGTAGGGTTTGGGGTCTACTGTGACCTGGTGTGGCTTAATCTGCATAAGTGCCCAGTGGACAGCTTGGCACTGCTGAGCCTTGCCTTCTGGGAGCTGCAGGCCTAAAACAACACAAGTTGAACTCCTTCAGCACTCCTGTGTGTGGGGAGTAGTCTTGGCAGGGTCTGTTTGCACAGCGTTTGCCTGCACTCCTGGCTCCAGGCCAGTGCTTGCTTGCCCCTGATTTCTGTCTGAGCAGTGACTTCATACTTCCTCTTTAGCACAGGACTTTCCATTATCCAGTTTGCTGGAGAACTGCCTTGCAAGGAGGTCTGGTTTTAAGACTTCAGTGGGTAGTATAGTTTTCTGACAAAGAAGCTAAAGCTGCATCCAAAAACAGCTGTGCTAGAAGGAGCCATTGTGGGGCAGGGGTGTGTGCATGAATCCATTCTTGTTCACCAGACCCTCCACACAAACTAGTGCCAAACTGCAGTAGTTCAGGTTAGGATGCTACCACTGAGTATGCTGTTCCTTTGACGGTGAGCAGTCTCTTTTCATACCCAAGGTATCTAGCTAATTGGTAATACTATTTAGGGACAGCAGTCGGGTCGGGCAAAAAACATGGAGTGTATTAGAAAGAGGTAAGTAAGTCTTGGAAGCTGAAGGCCTTTTCCTTGGAGACTGTTCAACCCCAAAGCCCAGCGGAGTATAAAGACCTGCATGAACACCCAAGCATCCGTTTTGTTAGATTCCTGGAAGGGAATTTGCCGAATCTCCAGAAAGGAAATCCGCCTTTTCAGCGAGAGCTCATTTGACAAGCTGCCAGTTCTGAGCTAAGCCTCATTTAATAAAGATTTAGTCTGTGGGGACCTGTCAGTGGAAACTGAATTTGGAGGGGATGTCTCATTCTTTTCATCCTTGTAACGCACAGATTTTCAGCTTCTGGATAAGAACAATCAGCATAGAGGGCCCCCCAATATCACGGTAACTTTCTTGCTGTGAGGTAGATGTTGCTGATTTCTGGTAGCTCAGTAAGGGCTGGGATGTAATTCCACTTGTGCCCGATAGAGAACCCCAGTGTTTGATGGTTGGCACAGCTCAGGCTTATAAGTGCAGAGACCATCCAGTCCCAGCTGTCAGACTAATCCTGTGCATTGGGCACTTTTAGGTCTTTCTTTTGGCTGATATGGTTTTGTGATGTTAGCATCCTTTTGGGAGACCTACCCTCTGTCCTCGTGTGACCTGTAGGAGGTTATGGCTTATCTGTGTTATTCCATTATTCCAGTTTTGGTCCTGACACAGTGGTGACAATACATCTGAAGTCCTTGATTGTTGTAGAAGTGCCGACCTTGCCAAAAGCCACTACACCCCTTCCCCTGTCCAATCTGCTGTGTTCTCTTGCCTGCCCTGTTCCTGAATTGTGGCATGCTACACTCTGGCTGCCTTGTGCTACTTGGCCCAGGTTGGCCACCTTTGTTTTAGAACATGTCAGAGTCTACGGGATTTTTATCTTTTTAAGATCACAGTAGGTTAAATCATAATGCTTTGTGCTAAACGGCTTTCCATCATTCTGACCCCCTTTTCATACTGGGGGGAAACGTTTATATGAAGGAAATGTTGACTGAACCATTTCCAGATTACAGGTTTCCCTCGCTTTATGCTGTAAATGCGTTCCTGGAAAACTGCGCTTAACTCGAATTCACATAAAGGAAACCCACTTTACAATGTAATAAATAAGGATACATTCCAAGACCTTGACTGTACTGACCCCCAGACCCATTTCTGCTACTTTCACAACACAATTTTGGTACTTGCCAACAGCAGACGGTACACACAAGCACAGAGGGTGGTGGTGAATGTTACCGTAATGGGGATGGCAACTACAGAAACGCATGTTGCAGACAACGAGCGAGGAGCACAGATCCACACAAGAAACTGGATTTTTGATGCGCTTCACTCTTGCAGCGTGCCACACAAAGCAGCTGACTGCAGGCTTCCACCACATCGATCGCATCATTGAATTTACCTCGCATAATTCATTTTTGGTATAAAAAGGGTCATTGCATAAGAGCATAGTTGAACATACAGAACCCGCATGAAGCAAGGGAAACCTGTGCTAGTAGTGTCTATAGAAGGACACTGGAAAAATTTAATTTGAATTAAATAAAGCTATAAATCTTAAAGTGGATTAGTTAAACCATATAAGCCTGCTAAAGTGAATTAAACTAAACCAAACTGGTATTAAGGCCACTTGAATTATGAATGAATGTCCCCACCAGATTTTAAAGGTAGCTAACTCCATCTACATCATTGCCTGGAATCTATACCCAGAGATGAATGGAGGCATCTGATGCTGATTCACAGAGCTGTTTGCATTTGTACCAGCAGGGTTGGTGATTCTGTGTAAGGTTAAGGTTCCTGACTGTACGGACTTGTGTATTCTGGTCCCCAGGCTTTCCAAAGGCAGCAGTTGTCTGCATCTCTGCTCTGATGCACCTGGACTATGAAATGCTTGCAGGTCTGTTCTACAGGTCCTCAAAGATGGCATTTTGGGAGAAAGTGCTATGTGAGGATGAGGTGGTGGAACTTCTGCCCTGTTAGTGTTTTTCTTTACTGTGGGAAGACCCCTAGTTAAGCAGAATATATCCCAGGGACTCATGCAGTATACTTCTTACTCTGTTTGTTTTTCTTTTACAGTGCTGCATCCAGCACTTGTCCTTGGAAAGCCTGTACCAGAGTGCCAAAGTCAGTTCTGAGATCTCCAATAGTTTGTGATCCTAAATGTCTTCCTGCATCCCTCTGCGGACTGCATAATGGCCTGAGATTAACTGTTGTGGACAGTCACTGATGGATCAGTAGGCACCTGTGGGATCTCTCCTTGTCTGACGCTCCTCTCCAGGTGTCGTGTGTTCACAACTTGTGTTCTTATCACATGCATGGGATTGAGTCAGAATGATCCTTGTTTCCTTTCTGCTGTCAGCTTTAGGAAGATTTCCTCAGCTTTGAAAAGGTTTGTCAACCTTAGCAGTGTTGCAGTGCAGAGAAAAAACCTAGACTCCCTAGGGGCTTCTCAAGGACAAGGGTGCTCGCTGGCCACTACAACAGAGAAAGGGGTAGGAAGGGGCTTTGAGACTACTTCATCCCCAGCTGATATCGCTCCTGGAAGAAACAGTACAAGTGCTCCTTTGGCAGCTTCCCAGCTTGCTTCATTTGTTCTGGGGGAGCATTTTTTCTCTTCCCACACTCCCTTTTAACCTCTTCTTCTTTATGGTTGTGATTTCAAGTCACTGCATGTAAACCCAGAAAAATGTTAGCCCAGATTGCAGCATAAGCTTTCTTCTGGCAAAGGTGAAGTTTGAACTGTTTATAACTTTACCTTGCAGTTTGGCAGTAATTAAACCAACTGGGATTCTTGCAAACTGTAGATTGTGTTAGTTTAGACCCCACAACTGTCCAGCAGACTGAAATTTGAATTCGAGTAGAAGCCATTTAAAAAATGGTTGGTGGAAGAGGATATGCAAATAATAGTACAGCCATATTCCTATGACGATGTATAGCCCAGCATCTGCTGTTTTGACTTTTTGTCAAGGAGACTGAAGAGAGTAGGGTGCTGTAGGTTAGATAGCATCTCGTTTCCTGTCTTAATCAGCTGACTGTGTTTGTGTGAGCTCTACTCAGCTATGCACAGCTACACCCTAGAGGTGGTTGTGTTCAAATGAAAGTGTGGCTCAAGTTCCTATTGAAGGACATCATGAAAAGGAGATGAGACTGAGTGGAGAAGAGAGGTCATTTAACCAGAGGTATGCGCTTGCTTTTGTCACCACTGCAATCTTGTCTTGCTCACATATTCATGCATTGTTCTTCTGGGAGGAAGGTCATCTTCTGTACTATGCACTTTGTCTTTGTTGCTTATCAAGGGGCCTTGAAAGTGTTAGAGGGCTCTTGCTTTTGCGGCTTCAGACAGTTTTAATCTCCTTGTCCCTAAGACCAAGTGTTAGCTTTTCACTGGAAGCAGCAGGCAACAATGCCAGGCTGCAGTGCCAGTGAATGGACCCAGGCCCAGAGAAATGTGCCAGTCTGAGGAGTTGTATTCTGTAGCCTGAGCATGATAAGACTTGAAGTACATGTACACTGAGACCTCTGATTAGAAAGTGTGCGCTCAAAACTGACCTTCCAGACCTCCTCCTCCTCCCTTCTGTGGCAGGGACCTTGAAGCGAGTTGTTTGCTCAGTAAGGAAAAACACTGCTATGCAATTGAAAAGTGAGCAAATAATACTCAATGGAAGCATTGAACATGTACCTGTATGTGAGCCACCCTCTCCTCCCTCTCCAGGCCTCGGTTATATGCTTTCACAGAAGAAAAATGCCTGCTGGTATCAGCGCGCTATGAAGTTTTCCCCCTTTGAACTGTGCAGGGTCAGAGGACAGGTGATAAGGTACAGAACTTAGGTTACACATTCAAATTCTGGCTGGTCTGGTAGTGACTGAACCTTATCTTGAATGCTTGTGGTATCCAATGCTGTCAGACTTACAGGGAGGACTATGCCTTAATTGTAAAGTGTGTGTGCACCTATGACAGCAGCTGCTTTTATGAAGACGGTAATACCGGGCAGGGGGCAGGAAAAATATATTGTTAAGTTATTGCAACTTCAGCTAAAAGCTAGTCAACACCATGTTTGTAGCCTATCATCTCCCACTGATGTATCAGTGACCTGCAATTTGGAAACCTCTGACAAGTAAGAGTCGTTTACTGGAAAGAGCAGACAAGGGGCCAAATCAGCCAAACCAGCTCCCACCGGGGATCGCCTTGCTGCTTAATCTCGGCAGAAGCCATGCACTTAGAAACTAAGCTATCATAGAAATCCATAGCAAATTAAGGTGTGAAGGGACCTCAGGAGGTCGCATCTAGTCCAATGCCCTGCTCAAGGCAGGACCATCCCCACCTAGAGCATCCCAGCCAAAGCCTTGTCTAGCCAGGTTTTAAAAACCTCCAAGGATGGAGCTTCCACCACCTCCCTAGGTAACCTGTTCCAGTGTTTTACTACCCTCCTAGTAGGAAAATTCTTCCTAATATCTAACCTAAACTTCCCTTGCTGCAACTTGAGACCATTGCTCCTTGTTCTCAGTGGTGGAAGATGACAGAACAGTCTAGCTCATTCCTCTTTCAAACCCTCCTTCAGGTAGTTGAAGGCTGCTGTTGAAATCCCCTCTTAGTCTCCTTCTCTAGACCCAGGTGTCTTCAACCTTTTTAATAAGTGTACCCCCCAGTGGTTGGACATGGAGGTGGGGAGAGAGGGTGGCATGTGGCTGGATACAGAGCAGGGTGGGGAGGGGTATGGTGGTGGCTGCACGTGGAGAGACAACAGCATGGGGTGGTTGGTGGTGCCGTCAGCCACTAGCCCATGCAGCTGCCTCTCGCAAGCAGGGCCAAGGGGGTAAGGGGAGGGGTGCCCCTCTCTGGGCCACACGGGTGTCACCCAGCCAGCTAGATGCTGGAGGGGAGCTCACACATGGTGGCTGACGGCACCACCAACCACCCCATGCTGTTGACCCTCCACATGCAGCCATCACCATACCCCTCCCCACCCTGCAGGGGTTGTCATGCAGAGGTACAAGTACCCATGCAGTACCCCCAGGGGTACTTTTACCTCTGGGTGACATCCCCTGCTTTAGACTAAATAAGCCCAGTTCCATCAGTCGTATCCTTTCCTCCACTCCTACCTGGCACCCCTGAATGAAGCACTGCAGTAGGGTAATGCTGGTGACCATTTAAGTGCTCAGGTGGAACTAGTCTGCCACTGAATAGACTTAATAGATTTTTGGGGTTTTTTTAGTGTCGGAAGGGACCTCAGTAGGCCATCGAGTCTGAACCCCTGCCCTGGACAAGAAAGAGCACTGGGGTCAGATAACCCCAGCCAGGTGCATGTCTGGCCTTCTCTTATAGACCTCCAAGGTAGGGGAGAACACCACTTCCCTTGGAAACCCATTCCATACTCTGGTTACCCATACCATAAAGAAGTTCTTCCTAATGTCTAGTCTAAATCTGTTTTCTGTCAGTTTGGCTGTTGTTTTCTAGTTACTCCAAGGGGGGCCTTGGTAAACGGAGCATCTCCTATACCTTGCGGGCACCCCCC